>NC_045504.1:1737957-1760984 GCF_009650955.1 Corvus moneduloides | reverse complement strand
CTCTGACCCTCTTTGAGGTCTCTCCCCTCTTCGGGGTGTCCCCCTGACCCCTTTGGGTGTCGCCCCGACCCCTTTGGGTGTCCCCTCTCTTTGGGGTGTCCCCCTGACCCCTGTGGGGTGCCTGCAGAGGACCCCGTGCGCCGCGTGGACCTGGTGTCGGCCTCGGTGGTCGTGGTTGGGGTCATCGCTGCCGTCCTGCTCTGTGTCCTCGTCATCGTCGTCGTGGTCATGACCCTGTACCACAAACGCAAGACCCAGCGCATCTCCGAGAAGTAGTAAGGGAGGGGACACGGGGACACTGGGGGACACGGGGGGGACATGGGGGAGCGCAGGTACATGGAGGGGTGTGGTGGACATGGGGACATGGAGGAGATATGAGGGACATTGGGGACATGGGGAACATTGGGGACATGGGGGAGATATGAGGGACACTGGGGACATGGGGGACATTGGGGACATGGGGGAGATATGAGGGACACTGGGGACATTGGGGACATTGGGGACATGGAGGACATGGGGACACGAGGGACATGGGGGACATGGAGGAGATATGAGGGACATTGGGGACATGGGGGGTATGGGGACATGAGGGACATTGGGGACATGGGGACATGGAGGAGATATGAGGGACATTGGGGACGTGAGGGACATTGGGGACATGGGGACATGGAGGACATGGGTATATGGGGACATGAGGGACATTGGGGACATGGAGGAGATATGAGGGACATGGGGGACATGGGGGACATTGGGGACATGGGGGACATTGGGGGTATGGGGACATGAGGGACATTGGGGACATGGAGGAGATATGAGGGACATTGGGGACATTAGGGGGGACACAGGGAGATGTGGACAGCACATGGGACGTTGGGGACGTGAGAGGGACACGGGATGGATACGGGGGATGTGGGGGCACACGAGGGACATGGGGGGACACAGTAGGACCCAGCAGGACACGGGGGACATGGCGGGGCCACGGCGGGGCCGGTGCTGAGTGTCCCCCGTGTCCCCAGCGAGGAGGAGCTGACGCTGACCCGGGAAAATTCCATCCGGAGGCTCCACTCCAGCCACAGCAGCGACCCCCGGGCACAGGTGGGGACAGGGGTTTGGGGACACGGAGGGGACGTGGGACGGGGCTTGGGGGGCCCTGGGTGGTGGGGGAACCCACAGAAGGGGGGCTTGGGTTGGGCTGTGGGGTGTCCGTGGGGTGTCCGTGGGCTCAGACTGTGGGGTGTCCGTGGGTATCCATGGAATGTCCATGGGGTGTCCATGGGATCAGGCCGCTGGACTGTGGGGTGTCCATGCAGTGTCCATGGGGGGTCCATGAGGTGTCCATAGGGCTGGACTGTGGGGTGTCCATGCAGTGTCCATGGGGTGTCCATGGGGTGTCCATAGGGCTGGACTGTGGGGTGTCCATGGAATGTCCATGGGGTGTCCATGGGGTGTCCATAGGGCTGGACTGTGGGGTGTCCATGGAATGTCCATGGGGTGTCCATGGGATCAGGCTGCTGGACTGTGGGGTGTCCATGCAGTGTCCATGGGGGGTCCATGAGGTGTCCATAGGGCTGGACCATGGGGTGTCCATGGAGTGTCCATGGAGTGTCCACAGGGCTGGACCATGGGGTGTCCATGGAATGTCCATGGGGTGTCCGTGGGGTGTCCATGGGGTGTCTGTGGAGTGTCCATGGGATGTCCACAGGGCTGGACTGTGGGGTGTCCATGGGGTGTCCATGGGGTGTCCACAGGGCTGGACTGTGGGGTGTCCATGGAATGTCCATGGGGTGTCCATGGGATCAGGCCGCTGGACTGTGGGGTGTCCATGCAGTGTCCATGGGGGGTCCATGAGGTGTCCATAGGGCTGGACCATGGGGTGTCCATGGAGTGTCCATGGGGTGTCCATGGAATGTCCATGGGGTGTCCGTGGGGTGTCCTTGGAGTGTCCATGGAGTGTCCATGGAATGTCCATGGGGTGTCCGTGGGGTGTCCTTGGAGTGTCCATGGAGTGTCCATGGAGTGTCCATGGGGTGTCCATAGGGCTGGACTGTGGGGTGTCCATGGGGTGTCCATGGGGTGTCCGTGGAGTGTCCATGGAGTGTCCATGGGGTGTCCATAGGGCTGGACCGTGGGGTGTCCATGGAGTGTCCAGGGGTATCCATGGAGTGTCCATGGGGTGTCCATGGGATCAGGCCGCTGGACTGTGGGGTGTCCATGGAGTGTCCATGGGGGGTCCATGAGGTGTCCATAGGGCTGGACCATGGGGTGTCCATGGAGTGTCCATGGGGTGTCCATGGGGTGTCCATGGGGCGTCCTTGGAGTGTCCATAGGGCTGGACCATGGGGTGTCCCTGGGGTGTCCATGGAATGTCCATGGGGTGTCCGTGGAGTGTCCTTGGAGTGTCCATGGGGTGTCCGTGGAGTGTCCATGGGGTGTCCATGGGGTGTCCGTGGAGTGTCCTTGGAGTGTCCATGGGGTGTCCGTGGAGTGTCCATGGGGTGTCCGTGGAGTGTCCATGGAGTGTCCATGGGGTGTCCATGGAGTGTCCATGGGGTGTCCGTGGAGTGTCCATGAGGTGTCCATGGGGTGTCCAGGAGTGTCCATGGGGTGTCCGTGGAGTGTCCATGGGGTGTCCGTGGCGTGTCCATGGGGTGTCCGTGGCGTGTCCATGGGGTGTCCATGGGGTGTCCAGGAGTGTCCATGGGGTGTCCGTGGAGTGTCCATGGGGTGTCCGTGGCGTGTCCATGGGGTGTCCATGGGGTGTCCAGGAGTGTCCATGGGGTGTCCATGGGGTGTCCGTGGAGTGTCCATGGAGTGTCCATGGGGTGTCCATGGAGTGTCCATGGGGTGTCCATAGGGCTGGACCGTGGGGTGTCCACGGAGTGTCCAGGGGTATCCATGGAATGTCCATGGGGTGTCCATGGGATCAGGCTGCTGGACTGTGGGGTGTCCATGCAGTGTCCATGAGGTGTGTCCACAGGGCTGGACCATGGGGTGTCCATGGGGTGTCCATGGAGTGTCCGTGGAGTGTCCATGGGGTGTCCATGGGGTGTCCATGGAGTGTCCACAGGGTTGGACCGTGGGGTGTCCTTGGAGAGTCCATGGAGTGTCCAGGGGTGTCCATGGGGTGTCCACAGGGTTGGACTGTGGGGTGTCCATGGGGTGTCCATGGGGTGTCCAGGCATTGTCCATGGGGTGTCCGTGAGGTGTCCATGGGGTGTCCATGGGGTGTCCATGAGGTGTCCATGGGGTGTCCAGGCATTGTCCATGGGGTGTCCGTGAGGTGTCCATGGGGTGTCCATGGGGTGTCCATGAGGTGTCCATGGGGTGTCCGTGAGGTGTCCATGGGGTGTCCGGGCATTGTCCATGGTGTGTCCATGGGGTGTCCATGGGGTGCCCGGGCATTGTCCGGGGGTGTCTGTGGGGTGTCCTGGGCACTGACCAGCCTGTCCCAGCTGGAGGAGACGCTGCAGCTGCGGACGGAGAGTCGCCAGGGCAGCCTGCGAGGGGACAGCCTGCGAGGGGACAGCCTGCGAGGGGACAGCCTGCGTGGCACCAGCATCTGCTCTGCCATGGTGAGACACGGGGCACACTGGTGCTGGCTGTGTCCCCACCTGGGTCTGTGTCCCCACTGGTGTCCATGTCCCCATCAGCCCCTGTGTCCCCATCGGTGCCCGTGACGCTGGTGGCACCAGTGTCCCTGTTGGTCCCTGTGTCCCCATCGGTGCCCGTGACGCTGGTGGCACCAGTGTCCCTGTTGGTCCCTGTGTCCCCATCGGTGCCCGTGACGCTGGTGGCACCAGTGTCCCTGTTGGTCCCTGTGTCCCCATCGGTGCCTGTGACGCTGGTGGCACCAGTGTCCCTGTTGGTCCCTGTGTCCCCAGCGGTGCCCGTGATGCTGGTGGCACCCGTGTCCCCATCAGCCCCTGTGTCCCCATCAATGCCACGTCCCCAATGGCACCCGTGTCCCCGTCAGCCCCTGTGTCCCCATCAGCCCCTGTGTCCCCATCAATGCCACGTCCCCAATGCCACCCGTGTCCCCATCAGCCCCTGTGTCCCCATCAATGCCACGTCCCTGGTGGCACCTGTGTCCCCATCAGCCCCTGTGTCCCCATCAATGCCACGTCCCTGTCCATGCCCAGGTCCCCATTACTGCCCAATGTCCTTGGTGACACCCATGTCCCCATCAGTCCCTGTGTCCCTGTGGTGCCCACATCCCCGATGGCACCCGTGTCCCCATCAGTGCCCGTGTCCCCATCAGTGCCCGTGTCCCCATCAATGCCATGTCCCCATCAGTGCCCGTGTCCCCACGGTGCCCATGTCCCCATCAGTGCCATGTCCCTGTCCATGCCCAGGTCCCCATTACTGCTCAATGTCCTTGGTGACACCCATGTCCCCATCAGTCCCTGTGTCCCTGTGGTGCCCACATCCCCGATGGCACCCGTGTCCCCATCAACGCCGTGTCCCCACGGTGCCCATGTCCCCAGCAGTGCCCAAATCCCTCTCAGCCCCCGTGTCCCCACGGTGCCCGTGTCCCCATCCATCCCCGCGTCCCCCTGCCCGCTGGCACTCCTGACGCGTCCCTTGTCCCCAGAGCGAGGAGCCCGAGGGCCGCAGTTACTCCACGCTGTCCACGGTGCGGGAGATCGAGACGCAGACGGACGTTCCCGTTGTTGTCCCCGTTGTCCCCTCGACGCTGCCGCCGCCGCCGGACCCGGCCGGGAAGGAGCCCAAGGAGGAGGAGGAGGAGGGGGGCGGCGGGGGGGACCCCATCAAGCAGGCCATGACCCACTTCGTGCAGGAGAACGGGATGCTGCAGGCCAAGCCCAGCTCCAACGGCATCTACATCAACGGCCGTGGCCACCTGGTGTGAGCCGGGCACCGGGGGGACACCTGGGGACAGCCAGGGGACAGCCAGCCCCACCCCGCGCCCGCCCGGCTCTGCCCCCGCTGCTCCGGTCCCCGGGTGTCACCTCGCTGCTGGTGTGGGGTCAAGGATGGACTTCAGTCCCCAAGTGTCACCTCGCTGCTGGTGTGGGGCTGGGGACAAGGACAGTGCCCCAAGTGTCACCTCGCTGCTGGTGTGGGGCTGGGGACAAGGACAGTGCCCCAAGTGTCACCGCCCTGCTGGTGTGGGGCTGGGGACAAGGACAGTGCCCCAGGACATTCTGCAGTCCCCAAGTGCCACCTCACTGCTGGTGGGGGGTCAAGGATGGACTCTGGTCCCCAAGTGTCACCTCCCTGCTGGCACATGAGGTTGGGGACACCACCAAGCTCCAGGACATTCTGCAGTCCCCAAGTGTCACCTGGCTGCTGGCACAGGCTTGGGGACACGCATGGCACCCCTGGACATGCTCTGGTCCCCAAGTGCCACCTCCCTGCTAGCACAGGCTTGGGGACACCACCAAGCCCCAGGACATTCTCTGGTCCCTGAGTGTCACCCCCCTGCTGGCACAGGCTTGGGGACAAGCCCCCAGGACAAACTCCTGTCCCCAGGTGCCACCTCCCTGCTGTCACAGGCGTGGGGACACCACTGACCCCCTAGGACATGCTCCGGTCCCCAAGTGTCCCCTCCCTGCTGGTGTGGGGTCAAGGATGGACTCTGGTCCCCAAGTGCCACCTCCTTGCTGGCACCGACTTGGGGACAAACCCCAGGACAAGCTCCTGTCCCCAGGTGTCACCCGACCCCAGGCTGGGGACACTCGTGGTGACACCGGCGACCTCCCAGGACTCCCCAAACTCCCCAGGACTGAGCGGGGCAGGAGCCCCCGCGTGCCCCCAAACCCCCCTGGGACTGTGGTGGCACTGGTGACAGCCGTGTCCCCTCCCCCCCGGGCTGTGGTGGCACTGGTGACAGCCGTGTCCCCTCCCCCCCGGGCTGGGGGAGGGGCTGTACAGCCGTGTATAGACCCTGTAAATAAACGACCCGCGGGGCTGGGCCCGAGTGTGACAGCCTGGGGACACGGGGGGGACACGGAGGGGACACCGAGACACTTGGGTGACACTGAGACACGTGGGTGACACGGGGGACACGGGGAGGACACGGGGGGGACACCGAGACACGTGGGTGACACGAGGGACACAGGGGACACGGGGGACACCGAGACACGTGGGTGACACGGGGGACACGGGGGACACGGGGGGGACACTGAGACACGTGGGTGACACAGGGCACACGGCGGGGGACACGGGGGGGACACCGGGACACGTGGGTGACACGGGTGACACGGGTGACACGGGGGACATGTGGGTGACACGTGGGTGACACGGGAGACCCGGGGGACACGTGGGTGACACAGGGGACACGGGGGGGGCACTGGGGGGGGACACCGAGACACGTGGGTGACACAGGGGACACGGGGTGACACGGGGGGGACACGGGGGGGACACAGGGGGACATGTGGGTGACACATGGGTGACACAGGGGACCTGGGGGACATGTGGGTGACACGTAGGTGACACAGGTGACACGGGGGACACTGAGACATGTGAGTGACACGGGGGACACGGGGGGACACGGGAGGGACACCGTGATACGCGGGTGACACGGGGGACACGTGGGTGACAGGGCTAACACGCAGGTGACATCGGAGGTTACGTGGGTGACACGGGTGACGTGGGGGTGACACCGTGATATGCGGGTGATGTGGGGGTGACACGGTGACACGTGGGTGACACGTGGGTGGCACAGGGGCGACACGGTGGCATGCAGGTGACACAGGTAACGTGAGGGTGTCACGGTGACATGCGGGTGACACGCGGGTGACACGGTGGCACGGGGGTGACACACAGGTGACACATGTAACAACGTGTGACATGGGTGACACATGGGTGACACTGAGACACATGGGTGACACAGGGGTGACACGGTGGCACGGGGGTGACACTGAGCCACACGGGTGACACGGGGGTGACACACAGGTGACACACGTAACAATGTGTGACATGGGTGACACATGGGTGACACTGAGACACATGGGTGACATGAGGGTGACACTGAGCCACGGGGGTGACACACAGGTGACACATGGGTGACACTGAGCCACGCGGGTGACATGAGGGTGACACTGAGCCACGGGGGTGACACACAGGTGACACACGTAACAACGTGTGACACGGGTGACACATGGGTGACACTGAGACACATGGGTGACACATGGGTGACACATGGGTGACACAGGGGTGACACAGGGGTGACACAGGGGTGACACAGGGGTGACACTGAGACACGGGTGACATGGGGATGACACGGGTGACTCATGAGTGAGTGTGCGAGGGCGTGTCCCCAGGGCATGTCCCTTGCACACGAACATACCTCCAGGGAGTGTCCCTTGCACACTCACATGTCCCCAGGGCATGTCCCTTGCACACCCATGTGTCCCTGTGTCCCCAGGGAGTGTCCCTTGCACACCCACATGTCCCCAGGGCGTGTCCCTTGCACACCCATGTGTCCCTGTGTCCCCAGGGAGTGTCCCTTGCACACCTGTGTGTCCCCAGGGTGTGTCCCTTGCACACCCACATGTCCCCAGGGTGTGTCCCTTGCACACCCATGTGTCCCTGTGTCCCCAGGGAGTGTCCCTTGCACACCTGTGTGTTCCTCGCACACACATGTGTCCCCAGGACATGTCCCCTGCACACTCACATGTCCCCAGGGTATGTCCCTCGCACACCCATGTGACCCCATGTCCCCAGGGTGTGTCCCCGTGTCCCCAGGGCGTGTCCCTTGCACACTCACATGTCCCCAGGGAGTGTCCCCACGTCCCCAGGGTGTGTCCCTTGCACACATGTGTGTCCCCAGGGAGTGTCCCTTGCACACCTGTGTGTATCCAGGGCATGTCCCCTGCACAATCACATTCCCCAGGGCGTGTCCCCTGCACACTCACATGTCCCCAGGGTGTGTCCCTTGCACACCCATGTGTCCCCAGAGTGTGTCCCTTGCACATGTGTGTGTCCCCATGTCCCCAGGGCGTGCCCCTGGCACACATGTGTGTCCCCAGGGTGTGTCCCTTGCACACCCGTGTGTCCCCGTCTCCCCAGGGTGTGTCCCTTGCACACTTGTGTGTCCCCAGGGCGTGTCCCCTGCACACTCACATTCCCAGGGCGTGTCCCTTGCACACCCGTGTGTCCCCAGGGTGTGTCCCTTGCACAGTCACATCCCCAGGGCATGTCCCCTGCACACTCACATGTCCCCAGGGCGTGTCCCTTGCACACCCGTGTGTCCCCACGTCCCCAGGGCGTGTCCCTTGCACACGCGTGTGCGCAGGCGTCCCCGCCCTCGCCGCGGTTTCGCGGCCACGGCAGCAGGAAGCGCCTCGAGCGCGGCCTCCGCCTTCCTGTCACCCTCGCGGGGACAGCGCCGGGACCCCCCTGGCGTGGCCCCCGTGGCCCCGGCCGTGTCCCCAGCGCCGGGCCCGTGGTGGCCCCGTCCCCGTGGCCCCGTCCCCATGTCCCTGGCGCTCAAGGCCCGGCAGCGGGCGAGGCGCAAGGGCGGCTCCCGGGAGCGGCTCTTCGGCTGCGACCTCCGCGAGCATCTCCAGCGCTCGGGGCAGGACGGTGAGTGCCAGCACCCAACCCAGCCCCCCGAGCCCTCCGGGGGCCACCGGGGCCACCAGGGCCACCGACGGAAGCGGGGAGGGGGCCCCGGAGGGGACGGGAGGGGGACTTGCGCCACGCGTTGCGTCATCGCCGCTCCAGGAAGCGCCGTGGCCACCGAGGCTCCGCCGGGATTTGGGGGGGTTGGAGCTCGGTGGGGCTCCAATCTCAGGGGAGTCGGCACTGGGGGCTCCGTCCTTTGGGATTTGGTGGCCTCATCACTGTGGGGTTGGTGGCTCCATCCTTTGGGATGTGGTGGCCTCATCCTTGTGGGGTTGGTGGCTCCACCCTTTGGGATTTGGTGGCCTCATCCTTGTGGGGTTGGTGGCTCCACTCTTTGGGATTTGGTGGCCTCATCGCTGTGGGGTTGGTGGCCTCATCCTTTGGGATTTGGTGGCCTCATCGCTGTGGGGTTGATGGCCTCCATCCTTCAGGGTTTGGTGGCCTCATCCTTGTGGGGTTGGTGGCCTCATCCTTTGGGATTTGGTGGCTCCATCCCTGTGGGGTTGGTGGCTCCGTCCTTTGGGATGTGGTGGCCTTGTCCCTGTGGAATCAGTGATCCCGATGTGGAGTTGCCGGCCCTTCCCTGTGGGGTCTGCGGCCTTGTCCCTGCAGAGCTGATGACCCCACGGTGGCCCCGCCCTTGTGGACCTGGTGGCCCCATCCCCTGGGAGTCGGTGGCCACATCCCTATGAAGTTGGTGTCCCCACCCATGGGGATCCCGTGTCCCCACCCCTGCCGAGCTGGTGGCCCAGGACTGGTGCAGGGACTCTGGGGACACCTGGGGTGGTGGCCGAGGTCCTCCCCATTCCCCTGGCACTGGTGGGGCCGGGACTGGGCCCAGGTGGGCGATGCCAGATCCGGGATTCGGGTTTGGGTTCAGGCGGATGTTGGCGGATTTGGGATCTGGAGCTGGGGCCGGGATCTGGTGGGTGCTGATGGATCCGGGATCAGCTGGATGCTGTTGGATCTGGGCTCAGCTGGGTTCTGTAGGAACCAGGATCAGTTGGGCTCTGGCAGATCTGGGATCAGTTGGATGCTCTCGGATCCAGGATCAGTTGGACTCAGTGGGATCCGGGCTCAGCTGGGCTCTGTGGGATCCGGGATCAGTCGGACTCAGTGGGATCCGGGCTCAGCTGGGCTCTGTGGGATCCGGGATCAGCTGGATGCTCTCGGATCCGGGCTCAGCTGGGCTCTGTGGGATCCGGGATCAGCTGGATGCTCTCGGATCTGGGATCAGTTGGGCTCTGTGGGATCCGGGATCAGTTGGATGCTCTCAGATCCAGGATCCGGGATCAGTCAGACCCTGTCAGATCCGGGCTCAGTCAGACCCTCCTCAGTGGGATCCGGGCTCGGTGGGACCCTGGTGGATCCGGGCTCGGTGGGATCCCGTGGGATCGCGGTCCGTGTCCCGCAGTGCCGCAGGTGCTCCGGAGCTGCACGGAGTTCGTGGAGCAGCACGGGGTGGTCGATGGCATCTACCGCCTGTCCGGGGTGTCCTCCAACATCCAGCGGCTGCGGTCAGCGGGCACCGGGCACCGGGCACCGGGCACCGGGCACAGGGCGGGGCGGGAGCGGCATCGGGATCGGGATGGGGACGGGGCAGGGATCGGCAGCGGGATCCGGGAGCAGGATCGGGGTGGGGCGGAGATCGGGATGGGGACGGAGCGGGGATGGGGATTGGGAGCAGGATGGGAACGGGGCGGGATCGGCAGCGGGATCGGGATCGGGGTGGGGCGGAGATCGGGATGGGGACGGAGCGGGGATGGGGATCGGGATCGGGATCGGGATGGGGCGGAGATCGGGATGGGGACGGAGCGGGGATGGGGATTGGGAGCAGGATGGGAACGGGGCGGGATCGGCAGCGGGATCGGGATCGGGGTGGGGCGGAGATCGGGATGGGGACGGAGCGGGGATGGGGATCGGGATCGGGATCGGGATGGGGCGGAGATCGGGATGGGGACGGAGCGGGGATGGGGATCGGGATGGGGATTGGGACAGGGCGGGATCGGGAGCAGGATCGGGAGCGGGATTGGAACGGGGCGGGATCGGGGATTGGGAGCAGGATGGGAACGGGGCGGGATCGGGAGCGGGATCGGGATCGGGATGGGGCGGAGATCGGGATGGGGACGGAGCGGGGATGGGGATTGGGAGCAGGATGGGAACGGGGCGGGATCGGGATCGGGAGCGGGATGGGGCGGAGATCGGGATGGGGACGGAGCGGGGATGGGGATCGGGATGGGGATTGGGACAGGGCGGGATCGGGAGCGGGATCGGGAGCAGGATCGGGAGCGGGATTGGAACGGGGCGGGATCGGGGATTGGGAGCAGGATGGGAACGGGGCGGGATCGGGAGCGGGATCGGGATCGGGATGGGGCGGAGATCGGGATGGGGACGGAGCGGGGACGGGGATTGGGAGCAGGATGGGAACGGGGCGGGATCGGGAGCAGGATCGGGAGCGGGATTGGGACGGAGTGGGGATCGAGATGGGGATGGGGACAGATCGGGGGTCGGGATGGGGATTGGGACAGATCGGGGATCGGAATCGGGATGGGGATCGGGATGGGATGGGATGGGATGGGATGGGGTGGGATGGGATGGGATGGGATGGGGGTGGAGACTGGAGGATGCCGGGACTGAGAGGGAGGGAGGGGACGGGGATGGGATAAAATCAGGCGGAACCGGGGATGGGACCGGACTTGGGGTGACAGGGCCGGGGGGGATGGGCCACAGGACCCCCTCCCTCCCCCCCAAAGCCCCATTTCTCCCCATCCTGGCCGGATCCAGCCCCCTCCTCCCTTCCCCCGGCCCCTTCCCTTCCCCCCACCCCGCTCCGGCCCCTCTTCCCCCGCTCCTTTCCTTCCCTTTTTCCCTCTTTATTGGGTTTGGGGTTTTCCTGCCCCTTCTCTTCCACTCTCCCCGGTTTTGGGTCCGTTTTTTCCCTCTTTTGCTTCTTTCCCTAAATTCTTTTCTCCCCTGTTCCTGGGGAACCCCAGAATTGCCGGGGCCCTCTGTGTCCCCAGTGGTGTCCCCAATGGTGTCCCCAATGTCCCCCCGTGCCCAGGATCCTCCTATGCCGCCTTTTCCCACATCCTGGGTGTCCCTGGCACCTCCCCCTGTCCCCTCCATCCCTGTCCCCACCCCCCTTTTCCTGTCACCTCCCATACCCCACACACCAATCCCGATCCCAATCCCATCCCAGTGCGGAGTTCGAGGCACAGCACAACCCGGACCCCGAACCGAAACCCCATATTCCCAAACCCTCAGTCCCAATCCCATATTCCCGATCCTGATCCCATATTCCTGATCCCGATTCCATATTCCTGATCCCCTCACAGCGCGGAGTTCGAGGCTCAGCGCAGCCCAGACCCTGATCCCAATGCCCGTATTCCCGATCCCAATGCCCGTATTCCCGATCCCATATTCCCGATCCCAATGCCCATCCCGATGCCCACATTCCCGATCCCATATTCCCGATCCCGATCCCATATTCCCAAACCCCAAATCTCGATCCCAAATCCCGATCCCATATTCCCATATTCCCGATCCCATATTCCTGATCCCAATGCCATATTCCCAATCCCATATTCCCGATGCCATATTCCCGATCCCGATCCCATATTCCCAAACCCCAAATCCCGATCCCGATCCCAAATCCCGATCCCAATCCCATATTCCCGATCCCCCCTCAGCGCTGAGTTCGAGGCTCAGCGCAGCCCGGACCGCGATCCCAATCCCATATTCCCGATCCCATATTCCCGATCCCGATCCCATATTCCCGATCCCAATGCCCAATCCCAATCCCATATTCCCGATCCCATATTCCCGATCCCGATCCCATATTCCCAATCCCATATTCCCGATCCCATATTCCCGATCCCAATCCCATATTCCTGATCCCATATTCCCGATGCCAATGCCCATCCCGATGCCATATTCCTGATCCCATATTCCCGATCCTAATGCCATATTCCCAATCCCGTATTCCCGATCCCATATTCCCAATCCCATATTCCTGATCCCATATTCCTGATCCCATATTCCCGATCCCGATCCCATATTCCCAATCCCATATTCCCGATCCCGATCCCATATTCCCGATCCTGATCCCATATTCCCGATCCCATATTCCCGATCCCAATGCCCAATCCCGATGCCGTATTCCCGATCCCATATTCCCGATCCCATATTCCCGATCCCAATGCCCATCCTGATGCCATATTCCCGATCCCATATTCCCGATCCCATATTCCCGATCCCAATCCCATATTCCGGATCCCATATTCCCGATCCCAATGCCCATATTCCCAATGCCATATTCCCGATCCCATATTCCCGATCCCATATTCCCAATCCCATATTCCCGATCCCATATTCCCGATCCCAATGCCCATATTCCCAATGCCCATATTCCCGATCCCATATTCCCAATCCCATATTCCCGATCCCATATTCCCAATCCCCCCGCAGCGCCGAGTTCGAGGCTCAGCGCAGCCCGGAGCTGGCCCGCCCCGTTTACCTGCAGGACGTTCACTGCGTCAGCTCCCTGTGCAAGGCCTACTGCCGCGAGCTGCCCAACCCGCTGCTCACCTACCAGCTCTACGACAAGTTCGCCGTGAGTCCCTGTCCCCAAATGTCCCCAAATGTCCCCAGAGCATCCCCAGCGCCGCGGGTGGCCGCGTCACCGCGCTGCTCGCCGCGCTGTCCCCGCAGGATGCCGTGGCCATCCAGATGGAGGAGGCGCGGCTGGTGAAGATCAAAGAGGTGCTCAAGGAGCTGCCGGTGCCTCACTACAGGTAAAGGGGGGGAGGGGTGGGGGGGTGGGGACATCCCGGCGGCGCTCCGGTGTCCCCTGGCGGCCCTCCGGTGTCCCCTGGCGGGGTGGCGGTGGCTGAGGTGTCGCCGGTGTTGGCAGGACGCTGGAGTTCCTGATGCGGCACCTGCTGCGCATGGCCGGCCACAGCGGCCGCACCAACATGCACGCGCGGAACCTGGCCATCGTGTGGGCACCCAACCTGCTGCGGTGAGGGGACAGCGGGGACAGCCCCGCCACTGCCAGCCCTGGCAACGTCAGCCCTGGCACCGTCAGCCCTGGCACTATTAGCCCTGGCACCCCCAGCCCTGGCACCGCCAGCCCCGCCACTGCCAGCCCTGGCACTGCCAGCCCCGCCACTGCCAGCCCTGGCAACGTCAGCCCCGCCACTGCCAGCCCCGGCACTGCCAGCCCCGGCACTGCCAGCCCCGTCACTGCCAGCCCCGTCACTGCCAGCCCCGTCACTGCCAGCCCCGTCACTGCCAGCCCGGCCACCGCCAGCCCCGGCACCGCCAGCCTTGTTCCTGTCAGCTCCGGCCCCGCTGTCCCTTGTCCGGCCATCCCTGGCATCTACATCCCGGTCCCTGCCATCCTTGTCACTGGCATCGCCACCCGCGTCCCGCCAGCCCTGTCCCCGCTGCCCGAATGTCCCCGCTATCCCCCTGTCCCTGCCAGCCCTGTCACCAGCATCCCTCTGATCCCTGCCATCCCCCAGATGCCATTCCCCCGATGCCATCCCCCTGTCCCTGCCATCCCTGTCCCCACCACCCCCTGATCCCGCCATCCTGTTGTCCCCACCATCCCCGTCCCCATCGCTCCAGGGTCCCCACTGTCCTTGTCCCAACCATCCTTTGGTCCTCACCATCCCTGATCCCCTCCCTGATCCCGTCCCTGATCCCATCCCTGATCCCCCATCCCTGATCCCTCATCCCTGATCCCATCCCTGATCCCTCATCCCTGATCCCCCATCCCTGATCCCCTCCCTGATCCCATCCCTGATCCCTCATCCCTGATCCCATCCCTGATCCCCTCCCTGATCCCCTCCCTGATCCCATCCCTGATCCCCCATCCCTGATCCCCCATCCCTGATCCCCTCCCTGATCCCATCCCTGATCCCTCATCCCTGATCCCCTCCCTGATCCCCCATCCCTGATCCCCCATCCCTGATCCCCTCCCTGATCCCATCCCTGATCCCGTCCCTATTCCCCCATCCCTGATCTCCCATCCCTGATCCAATCCCTGACCCCATCCCTGATCCAATCCCTGACGCCATCCCTGATCCCCCATCCCTGATCCCATCCCTGATCCCATCCCTATTCCCCCATCCCCTGATCCCCCATCCCTGATCCAATCCCTGACCCCATCCCTGATCCCCCATCCCTGATCCAATCCCTGACCCCATCCCTGATCCCCTCCCTGATCCCATCCCTGATCCAATCCCTGACCCCATCCCTGATCCCATCCCTGATCCCATCCCTGATCCCATCCCTGACCCCATCCCTGATCCCATCCCTGACCCCATCCCTGATCCCCCATCCCTGATCCCATCCCTGATCCCGTCCCTATTCCCCCATCCCTGATCCCCCATCCCTGATCCCCTCCCTGATCCCCCATCCCTGATCCCCCATCCCTGATCCCTTCCCTGATCCCATCCCTGATCCCGTCCCTATTCCCCCATCCCTGATCCCCCATCCCTGATCCCATCCCTGATCCCATCCCTGACCCCATCCCTGATCCCCCATCCCTGATCCCATCCCTGATCCCATCCCTGATCCCATCCCTGATCCCCCATCCCTGATCCCTCATCCCTGATCCCATCCCTGATCCCATCCCTGATCCCCCATCCCTGATCCCATCCCTGATCCCCCATCCCTGATCCCCCATCCCTGATCCCATCCCTGATCCCATCCCTGATCCCCCATCCCTGATCCCCCATCCCTGATCCCATCCCTGATCCCATCCCTGACCCCATCCCTGATCCCCCATCCCTGATCCCATCCCTGATCCCATCCCTGATCCAATCCCTGATCCCATCCCTGATCCCATCCCTGATCCCCCATGCCTGATCCTGTCCCTATTCCCCCATCCCTGTCCCTGTTCTCCCATCCCCACCACCCCAATATCCCCACCCCGAGCTGACCCCGCGTGTCCCCCTCTGTCCCTCCCACCCCAAGCTGACCCCGCTTGTCCCCCACTGTCCCCCCACCCCGAGCTGACCCCGCGTGTCCCCCTCTGTCCCTCCCACCCCAAGCTGACCCCACTTGTCCCCCACTGTCCCCCCACCCCGAGCTGACCCCGCGTGTCCCCCTCTGTCCCTCCCACCCTGAGGTGACCCCGCGTGTCCCCCTCTGTCCCCCCCACCCCGAGCTGACCCCACTTGTCCCCCACTGTCCCCCCACCCTGAGGTGACCCCGCGTGTCCCTCTCTGTCCCTCCCACCCTGAGGTGACCCCGCGTGTCCCCCTCTGTCCCTCCCACCCTGAGCTGACCCCACTTGTCCCCCACTGTCCCCCCACCCCGAGCTGACCCCGCGTGTCCCCCACTGTCCCCCCACCCTGAGCTGACCCCACGTGTCCCTCCCACCCCGAGCTGACCCCGCGTGTCCCCCACTGTCCCCCCACCCTGAGCTGACCCCACGTGTCCCTCCCACCCCGAGCTGACCCCGCTTGTCCCCCACTGTCCCCCCACCCCAAGGTGACCCCGCGTGTCCCCCACTGTCCCCCCACCCTGAGCTGACCCCACGTGTCCCTCCCACCCCGAGCTGACCCCGCGTGTCCCTCTCTGTCCCTCCCACCCTGAGGTGACCCCGCGTGTCCCCCTCTGTCCCTCCCACCCTGAGGTGACCCCGCGTGTCCCTCTCTGTCCCTCCCACCCCGAGCTGACCCCGCGTGTCCCCCTCTGTCCCTCCCACCCCGAGGTGACCCCGCGTGTCCCTCTCTGTCCCTCCCACCCTGAGGTGACCCCACCTGTCCCACTCACCCCGAGGTGACCCCGCGTGTCCCCCGCTGTCCCCAGCTCGAGGGACATCGAGGCCTCGGGGTTCAACGGCACGGCCGCGTTCATGGAGGTGCGGGTCCAGTCCATCGTGGTGGAGTTCATCCTTACCCACGTGGAGCAGCTCTTCGGGGATGCCCCGCTCCGAGGTACCCGGGGGGCACCGGGGGGTACGGGGGGCACGGACACCCCAATTTGGGGGTCTCCAGGTGGGGATTCACCCCAGCGTTCCCTGGTCCTGGTGGGACACGGACACCCCAATTTGGGGGTCTCCAGGTGGGGATTCACCCCAGTGTTTCCTGTTCCTGGTGGGACACGGACACCCCAATTTGGGGGTCTCCAGGTGGGGATTCACCCCAGCGTTCCCTGGTCCTGGTGGGACACGGACACCCCAATTTGGGGGTCTCCAGGTGGGGATTCACCCCAGTGTTTCCTGTTCCTGGTGGGACACGGACACCCCTTTTTTGGGGGTCTCCATGTGTGGAATCCCCCCCATCATTGCCTGCCCCCAGGTGGGGGTTCTGGGGGGTCTCTAGGGGACACTGACACCTTTTTTGGGGTCCCCATGTGTGGAATTCCCCTGTTATTCCCTGATCCCGGAGTGACACTGTCACACCTTTTTGGGGTCTCCAGGTGTGGAATTCCCCCGACATTCCCTAATCCTGGGTTGGGGGTCCTGGGGATTCTCCAGGGGTCCCAGGGTGACTTTTTGGGGTCTCCAGGTGGGGACTCACCCCGTCACTCCCTGATGCTGGGTTGGGGGTCCCCAGGGGACACCGAGGATCTCTGGGGTGACACTGTCACAGCTTTTTGGGGTCTCCAGGTGGGGACTCGCCCCATCACTCCCTGATCCTGGGTTGGGGGTCCCGGAGATTCTCCAGGGGTCCCAGGATGACTTTTTGGGGTCTCCAGGTGGGGACTCACCCCGTCGCTCCCTGATGCTGGGTTGGGGGTCCCCAGGGTCTCTGGGGTGACACTGTCCCACCTTTTTGGGGTCTCCAGGTGGGGACTCGCCCCGTCGCTCGCTGTTGTTGCCCGGGGGGACGCCCCCACTGCACGTCCCGGCCACGCTGAGCCAGGGGGACGGTCCCCCCCAGATGCGGCCCTACCACACCATCATCGAGCTCGGCGAGCACAGGTACGGCCGGGACACCTGGGGTCACCTGGGGACAGGGACAGGTGACACCTCCACCCCACCCCGGGGACACCTGGGGTCACCTGGGGACAGGGACAGGTGACACCTCCACCCCACCCCGGGGACACCTGGGGTCACCTGGGGACAGGGACAGGTGACACCTCCACCCCACCCTGGGGACACCTGGGGTCACCTGGGGACAGGGACAGGTGACACCTCCACCCCACCCTGGGGACACCTGGGGTCACCTGGGGACAGGGACAGGTGACACCTCCACCCCACCCTGGGGACACCTGGGGACAGGGACAGGTGACACCTCCACCCCACCCTGGGGACACCTGGGGTCACCTGGGGACAGGGACAGGTGACACCTCCACCCCACCCTGGGGACACCTGGGGACAGGGACAGGTGACACCCCCAGCCCACCCCGGGGACCCCCAGGGAACCCCCAGCTGGGGCGTGGCTCGGGTGGTCCTACCAGGGCATGATCCAGGTGTGCCCCAGGTGTGCCCCAGGTGTGCCCAGGTGTGCCCCAAGTGTGCACAGGTGTAGCACAGGTGTACCCCAGGTGTGCCCAGGTGTGCCCCAGGTGTGCCCAGGTGCCCCCAGGTGAGCCCAGGTGTATCCCAGGTGTATCCCAGGTGTGCCCAGGTGCCCCCAGGTGAGCCCAGGTGTATCCCAGGTGTATCCCAGGTGTCTTCAGGCGTATCCAGGTGCCCCCAGGTGAGCCCAGGTGTATCCAGGTGCCCCCAGGTGTGCTCAGATGCCCCCAGGTGTGCCCAGGTGTATCCCAGGTGTGCCCAGGTGTCCCCAGGTGTATCCCCAGGTGTATCCAGGTGCCCCCAGCTGTATCCCAGGCACCCCCAGGTGTGCCCAGGTGTCCCCAGGTGAGCCCAGGTGTATCCAAGTGCCCCCAGGTGTGCCCACGTGTCCCCACGTGTATCCAGGTGCCTCCACGTGTGCCCAGGTGTGCCCAGGTGTATCCCAGGTGTGCCCAGATGCCCCCAGGTGTGCCCCAGGTGTGCCCCAGGTGTATCCAGGTGCCCCCAGGTGTGCCCCAGGTGTGCCCAGATGCCCCCAGGTGTGCCCCAGGTGTATCCAGGCACCCCCAGGTGTGCCCAGGTGCCCCCAGGTGTGCCCAGGTGCCCCCAGGTGTGCTCAGGTGTATCCAGGTGCCCCCAGGTGTGCCCAGGTGCCCCCAGGTGTGCCCAGGTGCCCCCAGGTGTGCCCAGGTGCCCCCAGGTGTGCCCAGGTGCATCCCAGGTGTCCCCGCAGGCGCAAGGGCTCCCTCAAGGCCAAGAAGTGGAGATCCATCTTCAACCTGGGCCGCTCTGGGCACGAGGCCAAGCGGAAGCCGGGGAAGGCGGAGGAGAAAGGTGAGAATTCCAGGGGGATCCCATGGATTGGGGGGGGAGGGGGTGTCGTGTCCCCAACTCCACCCCAATCCCATTCTCCCACCCCCATTCCCAGAGGAGAAGTGCGGGAAGGTCAGTCTGCGGCCGGCCAAGAGCATGGACTCGCTCAGCTCCGGCCCCTGCGGACCCCCTGGTAAGAGGGACCCTCCGATCCTATGGGATTGTCCCATGGATCCCTTGGGATTGTCCCTCTGACCCTTTGGGAATTGTCCCATGGAAACCTTGGGAATTGTCCCTCTGACCCTTTGGGATTGTCCCTCCGACCCTTTGGGATTGTCCCATGGATCCCTTGGGATTGTCCCTCTGACCCTTTGGGATTGTCCCATGGATCCCTTGGGAATTGTCCCTCCGATCCCTTTGGGATTGTCCCTCCGATCCTTTGGGATTGTCCCACGGATCCCTTGGGATTGTCCCCCCGACCCTTTGGGAATTGTCCCTCCGACCCTTTGGGATTGTCCCTCCGACCCTTTGGGATTGTCCCATGGATCCCTTGGGATTGTCCCTCCGATCCCTCGGGATTGTCCTTCTGACCCCTTTGGGATTGTCCTTCCAGCCCTTTGGGATTGTCCCACAGATCCCTCGGGATTTGTCCCCCCGACCCTTTGGGATTGTCCCACAGATCCCTTGGGATTGTCCCTCCGACCCTTTGGGAATTGTCCCTCCGACCCTTTGGGTTTGTCCCTCCGACCCTTTGGGATTGTCCCACGGATCCCTTGGGATTGTCCTTCCGACCCTTTGGGATTGTCCCTCCGACCCCTCGGGATTGTCCCTCTGATCCTTTGGGAATTATCCCTCTGATCCTTTGGGAATTACCCCTCTGACCCTTTGGGATTTGTCCCTCTGACCCTTTGGGATTGTCCCTCTGATCCCTTGGGATTTGTCCCTCTGATCACTTTGGAATTGTCCCTCCGACCCTTTGGGAATTATCCCTCTGATCCCTTGGGATTGTCCCACGGATCCCTTGGGAATTGCTCCTCTGACCCTTTGGGATTGTCCCTCTGACCCTTTGGGATTGTCCCTCCAATCCCTCGGGAATTGTCCCTCCAACCCTTTGGGATTGTCCCTGATCCCAAGGAGGGATCCTTGGGCCAGGGCAGGAATGGGGGAAGTGGAGCGGGGATGGGATGGGATTCTGGGATCAATGGGATGGGATTCTGGGATCCCCTCTGGACCCTGACCCTTCCTTCGGGATTCCGGGACCCCCTCCTGACCCAAAACCTTCCCCTGGACCCTGAAATCCCCTCTGGAGCCCGGGATTCGCTCCCCAGATCCTGGGATCCTGCCGGCACCCCGGGACCCTCCTGCACCCCGGGACCCCCCCCCCGGGATCCCCCCGCACCCCGGGACCCCCCCCCAGCACCCCAGGATCCCTCCGCACCCCGGGATCCCTCCCATATCCCAGTACCCTCCCAGCACCCCAGGATCCCCCCACGCCCCGGGATCCCTCCCATATCCCGGTACCCCCCCCCGGCACCCAGGGACCCTCCCAGCACCCTGGGATCCCCCCCCAGCACCCCGGGATCATCCCCGCACCCCGGGATCCCCCCGCACCCCGGGACCCTCTCGCACCCCGCAACCCCCCCCGGCACCCCGGGATTCTCCCGCACCCCGGGATCCCCCCGCACCCCGGGACCCTCTCGCAACCCCCCTCGGCACCCCGGGATCCCCCCGCGCCCTGGGACCCACCCCCAGCACCCCGGGACGCCCCCAGCACCCCGGGATCCCCGCAGAACCCCGGGATCCCCCCCAGCACCCCGGGATCCCTCCCATATCCCGGTACCCCCCCCGGCATCCCGGGACTCCCCCGCACCCAGGGACCCTCCCAGCACCCCGGGACCCCCCCCGGCACCCCGGGATCCCCCCCGCACCCTGGAACCCTCCCCGGAGCTCCGGGACCCCCCCCCGGCACCCCGGGGTCCCCCCGCACCCTGGGACCCTCCCCGGCACCCCAGAATCCCCCCGCACCCCGGGATCCCTCCCATATCCCGGTACCCACCCGGCACCCCGGGGTCCCCCCCGGCACCCCGGGACCCTCCCAGCACCCCGAGATCCCCGCAGAACCCCGGGATCCCCCCCAGCACCCCGGGATCCCTCCCATATCCCGGTACCTGCCCCGGCACCCCGGGATCCCCCCCGCACCCCGGGACCCTCTCGCACCCCGGGACCCCCCCCGGCACCCCGGGATCCCCCCCGCACCCCGGGACCCTCTCGCACCCCGGGACCCCCCCCGGCACCCCGGGATCCCCCTGGCACCCCGGGACCCCCCCCCAGCACCCCGGGATCCCCCCCGCACCCCGGGACCCTCTCGCACCCTGGGACCCTCCCCGGCACCCCGGGATCCCCCCCGCACCCCGGGACTCCCCTTGGCACCCCGGGATCCCCCCCGCACCCGGGATCCCTCCCATATCCCGGGATCCCTCCCCGGCACCCCGGGATCCCCCCAGAACCCCGGGATCCCCCCGCACCCCGGGACCCTCCCCGGCACCCCAGGATCCCCCCGCACCCTGGGACCCTCCCCGGCACCCCAGGATCCCCTCGTACCCCGGGATCCCCCCCGGCACCCCGGGATCCCCCCTGCACCCCGGGATCCCCCTGTACTCCGGGACCCCTCCCCGGCACCCCGGGATCCCCCCCGGCACCTCGGGATCCCCCCCGGCACCTCGGGACCCCCCGGCACCCTGGGACCCTCCCCGGCACCCCGGGGTTCCCCCGCACCCCGTGCCCGCTCCGGACTCGCCCCTTCCAGGCGCGGACACCGCCGGGCTGCTCCCGAAGCTGTCGGTGAAGCTGCGGCCGCAGCGGCAGCAGAGCTCGGACGCCGCCCCGGCGCTCCCGGAATCCCACCCGGAGCTGGATGAGAGCCTGGAGGAGCCGCTGGAAGCGGCGGCCGAGAGCAGCACCAAATCGGAGCCCACCACCCCCAAAGCCCCCCGGGCCGGGCCGGGGCTCTCCGGCCGCTCCCGCGCCGAGAAATGCGCGGGGCTCCACATCTCGGGCCCCTTCTCGGTCACCGTCCCGTTCCACATCACCTCCAACCTGTCCCGCCTCACCCGCGGGCTGCCGTGCCCCGCGCTGGAACGGGAACCGGCCCCCGACAGCCCCCCCGAGCCCGCACGGGACCCCCGGTCCTGCTCCGGTGAGACCCCGGTGTGGGATCGCTGTGGGATCTGGGGGAGAACGGGATTGGGGGGACACCGGGATCGGGGAGACACCGGGATGGGGAGGACAACGGGATCGGGGAGACACCGGGATGGGGAGGACACCGGGATCGGGCGGAGAACGGAATCGGGGGGACACCGGGATCGGGGGGACACCAGGATGGGGAGGACACCGGGATCGGGCGGAGAACGGAATCGGGGGGACACCGGGATCGGGGGGACACCAGGATCCGGGTGACGCTGGGATCGGGGAGACACCGGGATCGGGGGACAACGGGATAGGGGAACACGGGGATGGGGAGGACACCGGGATCGGGGGACAACGGGATAGGGGAACACGGGGATGGGGAGGACACCGGGATCGGGGGGAGAACGGAATCTGGGGAACACCGGGATCGGGGGACACCGGGATGGGGGTGACATCGGGATCGGGGAGACACCGGGATCTGGGGAACACCGGGATCGGGGGACACCTGGATCGGGGGACACCGGGATCGGGGGACACCTGGATCGAGGGACAACGGGACTGGGGGACACCGGGATGGGGAGGACACCGGGATCGGGGGGACACGGGGATCCGGGTGACACCGGGATCGGGGGGACACCGGCATTGGGGGGGACATTGCGATCGGGGGGACCCCAGCATCCGGAGGACACGGAAATTGGGGGGCACCGGTATCGGGAAGACACCGGGATCGGGGGAACACTGGGATTGGGAGGACATCGGGATCTGGGGAACACCGGCATGGGGGTGAAACCGGGATCTGGGGAACACCGGGATTGGGAGGACACCGGGATCTGGGGAACACCGGGATGGGGGTGACACCGGGATGGGGGTGACACCGGGATCTGGGGAACACCGGGATGGGGGTGACACCGGGATGGGGGTGACACCGGGATCTGGGGGAACACCGGGATTGGGA
>NC_045504.1:1664875-1737457 GCF_009650955.1 Corvus moneduloides | reverse complement strand
CGTTCACTGGGGGGGTGTGGGGGATGGGGGGGGGGGGCGGAGGTTGTGGGGGGACGTGTGAGGGGGTGGGGGACACTGGGGGGACATGGGGAGGGTGAAGGAGGTCATCGAGGGGGTGGACGTGGGAGACAGGTGACAGGGACACCCCCTCCCTCCTCAGCTGGGGCTGAGGCCAGGTGGGCTCGTCCCACCTCAGGGAGCATCAGGGGGTCCTCCCCATATCCCTCTGTCCATCCCTCTGTCCATCCCTGTATCCCTCTGTCCATCCCTCCGTCCATCCCCATATCCCTCTGTCCATCCCTCTGTCCATCCCTCCGTCCATCCCCATATCCCTCTGTCCATCCCTCTGTCCATCCCTGTATCCCTCTGTCCATCCCTCCGTCCATCCCCATATCCCTCTGTCCATCCCTCTGTCCATCCCTCCGTCCATCCCCATATCCCTCTGTCCATCCCTCTGTCCATCCCCATATCCCTCTGTCCATCCCTCTGTCCATCCCTGTATCCCTCTGTCCATCCCTCTGTCCATCCCCATATCCCCTGTCCGTCCCTTTATCCCTCTGTCCATCCCTGTATCCCTCTGTCCATCCCTCTGTCCATCCCCACATCCCTCGGTCCATCCCTCTGTCCATCTCTGTATCCCTCTGTCCATCCCTTTATCCCTCTGTCCATCCCTCTGTCCATCCCTGTATCCCTCTGTCCATATCTTTATCCCTCTGCCCACCCCTTTGTCCCTCTGTCCACCCCTCTGTCCATCCCCATATCCCTCTGTCCATCCCTCTGTCCCTCCCTTTATCCCTCTGTCCATCCCTCTCTCCACCCCTCTGTCCATCCTTCTGTCCATCCCTCTGTCCATCCCCATTTCCCTCCATCCCTCCACGTGCCCCCCCCATTCCCAACCCCCTCCGTGTCCCCCCCGTGTCCCCCCCGTGTCCCCTGGCAGCTCCGGTGCCCGTGGAAGCGTCCCCGGCGTCCGGGAGGAAGAGGAAGGGGATGAATGGGAGGTGACAGGGACAAATGGCCGGGGGCAGCGCCAGGCTCCTCCCCGGTGTCCCCGTGTCCCCAAGGCCCGGTGTCCCCATCCCGAAAGAGGCCCTTTCAGCCCCCGCCAGCCTCTGGCCCCCGCCACCGCTTCCGCCGCGGAAGGGCAGCGTGCCGGGGACACGGGGACACGGGGACACCGCGAGGTGCTGGCACCACGGGGGGTCTCCTTGGAGCCCGGTGTGCCAGCCAAAGCAGGGGGACACGGGTGGCACTGCCACTGTCCTGGTTGCGCCGTGTCCCCTCACAGAGAAAGGTCCTGGAAGGCGACAGAGGGGACAGCGGTGTCCCCAAAGAGGGGACACGGAGCTGCTCCTTTCCAGCAACTGGGCTGGTGGGGGACCCTGGAGCCACCCGTGTCCCCGCAGAGCCACCGTGTCCCCATAGAGCCACTGGGTGTCCCCAAAGTCACCATGTGTCCTGGAGATTCTGGGGGTCCCTGGAGCCACCCGTGTCCCCGCAGAGCCACCGTGTCCCCATAGAGCGACTGGGTGTCCCCAAAGCCACCATGTGTCCTGGAGCTTCTGGGGGTCCCCGGAGCCACCCGTGTCCCCATAGAGCCGCCGTGTCCCCAGAGCCACCATGTGTCCCCAAAGTCACCATGTGTCCTGGAGCTTCTGGGGGTCCCTGGAGCCACCGTGTCCCCACAGAGCCACCATGTCCCCAGAGCCACTGGGTGTCCCCAAAGCCACCATGTGTCCTGGAGCTTCTGGGGGTCCCTGGAGCCACCGTGTCCCCACAGAGCCACCATGTCCCCATAGAGCCACTGGGTGTCCCCAAAGTCACAGCATGCCCTGGAGCTTCTGGGGGTCCCCAGAGCCCCCCCTGTCCCTGGAGCCACCATGTCCCCATAGAGCCACTGGGTGTCCCCAAAGCCACCATGTGTCCTGGAGATTCTGGGGGTCCCTGGAGCCACCGTGTCCCCACAGAGCCGCCATGTCCCCATAGAGCCACTAGGTGTCCCCAAAGTCACAGCATGTTCTGGAGTTTCTGGGGGTCCCCAGAGCCCCCCCTGTCCCTGGAGCCACCATGTCCCCAGAGCCACTGGGTGTCCCCAAAGCCACCATGTGTCCTGGAGATTCTGGGGGTCCCTGGAGCCACCGTGTCCCCACAGAGCCACCATGTCCCCATAGAGCCACTGGGTGTCCCCAAAGTCACAGCATGCCCTGGAGCTTCTGGGGGTCCCCAGAGCCCCCCCCTGTCCCTGGAGCCACCATGTCCCCAGAGCCACTGGGTGTCCCCAAAGCCACAGCATGTGTCCTGGAGCTTCTGGGGGTCCCCGGAGCCACCCGTGTCCCCATAGAGCCGCCGTGTCCCCAGAGCCACCATGTGTCCTGGAGATTCTGGGGGTCCCTGGAGCCACCGTGTCCCCATAGAGCCACCATGTCCCCAAAGCCACCATGTGTCCTGGAGCTTCTGGGGGTCCCCAGAGCCCCCCATGTCCCCATAGAGCCACCATGTCCCCAGAGCCACTGGGTGTCCCTAGAGCCACTGGGTGACCCCAAAGTCACAGCATGTCCTGGAGCTTCTGGGGGTCCCCAGAGTCCCCCCCGTCCCTGGAGCCACCATGTCCCCAGAGCCACTGGGTGTCCCCAAAGTCACAGCATGTCCTGGAGCTTCTGGGGGTCCCCAGAGCCCCCCATATCCCCACAGAGCCACCATGTCCCCATAGAGCGGCCGTGTCCCCAGAGCCACTGGGTGTCCCCAAAGTCACAGCATGTCCTGGAGCTTCTGGAGGTCCCTGGAGCCACCTGTGTCCCCACAGAGCCACCATGTCCCCAGAACCACTAGGTGTCCCCGAAGCCACCATGTGTCCTGGAGCTGCTGGAGGTCCCCAGAGCCCCCCCTGTCCCTGGAGCCACCATGTCCCCATAGAGCCACTGGGTGTCCCCAAAGCCACCATGTGTCCTGGAGCTTCTGGGGGTCCCCGGAGCCACCCGTGTCCCCATAGAGCCACCATGTCCCCAAAGCCACTGGGTGTCCCTAGAGCCACTGGGTGTCCCCAAAGTCACAGCTTGCCCTGGAGCTTCTGGGGGTCCCCAGAGCCCCCCCTATCCCTGGAGCCACCGTGTCCCCATAGAGCCGCCATGTCCCCAAAGCCACACCATGTCCTTGAGTCACTGGGTGTTCCTGGAACCCCACCATGGCCCCTGTGCCCCTCAAGGGTCCCCAACGTCCCCAGAGCCACCGTGACCCCAAAGCCACCATGACCCCAAAGCCACCCTGCCGCCCCCCCCCCCCCCCCCCCACTTTGGGGGTCTCTGCACACTCCAGGCTCCCCTGCCCTCCTCTAGGGTGGTCCCAACCGCCCTCTTTGGGGCCCTGCCCCCCTTCTTTTGCCTCCTGACCCCCCCTTTTCTGCTCCCCGCCCCCGTTTTTGGTCTCCCCGCCTCATTTTTGGGGTCTCCGCCCCCCCCCCCGTGCCCCCCCACCGAGGGCCCCGCAGGGGCCGCGTGCCCCCCGTGCCCCCCGGCCGTGCTCTGGTGGCCGGACACGGCTCGGGACAAGCCGGAGCTTGTTCCCGGTGCCCGCGGCACAACCGGTTACCCATTAACCCCCCGCCCCTACCACCCCCCCTCCCGGGAGGTTCTGTTCACTTTGGGGGGTCACCGCAGAGGCCCGGCCCTACATGGGGGGCCCGGCTCGGGTTGGGGGGGCCCCAGGGACACGTCCCCGTTCCCCGCGTCCCGCTGGCACCGGCGGCGCGGGCACCGTTCCCACGCCACGGCGGTGCCAGGCGTGACCGGGCACCCCGCCAGCCGCGCCCCCCCATCCTCCTCCTCACCCCCGAACTGGGGCGCGGGGCTGCTCCGCACTGGGGTAACTGGGATTTGGGGGGGGGGGGGGGGGGGGGACCGGCCCCCAACCGCACGGCGGGGTCCTAAATTGAGGAAGGGGAGTGTGGGGGGTGCGGGGTTGGGTGCGGCGGGGTTGGAGCGGGGGGTGGCGGTGGGGTGGCAGTGGCGGGGGGGGGGACAGGGACGGGGACAGGGGACAGTGGGGCCATTGTGCGGCCGGAGCCGAGGTTTCAATGGGGCTGGCGGGGGGACAAAGGCGCTTTGACGGAGCCCTCGTTAAGATGCAGAGCCCCGCGCGCCCGCCACCGCCAGCGCGGGGGTCCCGGGGGGCCCCCGACACCGCCAGGGCCACCGAGGGGGGCACAGGGGCTACCATCGTTGCTGTCATTGGCACCGGGGGGGGGCACAGGGGCCACCATCGTTACTGTCATTGGCACCGAGGGGGGCACAGGGGCTACCATCGTTACTGTCATTGGCACCGGGGGGGGGCACAGGGGCTACCATCGTTACTGTCATTGGCACCGGGGGGGGCACAGGGGCTACCATCGTTACTGTCATTGGCACCGAGGGGGGCACAGGGACCCCGATCGTTACTGTCATTGGCACCGGGGGGGGCACAGGGGCCACCATCGTTACTGTCATTGGCACCGAGGGGCTCCCGGGGGGCCCCCGACACCGGCAGGGCCACCGAGGGGGGGGCAGGGACCACCATCGATACTGCCACTGTCACCGAGGGGCTCCCGTGGGGCCCCCAACACCGGCAGGGCCACCGAGGGGGGCACAGAGGCCACCATCGTTACTGCCACTGTCACCGAAGGGGGGGCACAGGGACCCCTGTGATTACTGTCACTGTCACCACAGGGGTCCCCCGACAGCGCCATGGCTGCCGTGGGGGGCACAGGGACCCCCCTCACCCACCCCAGTGGGGGTCCCAGGGGTCGCCTGTCACTGCTATGGCCACCACGGGGGTCCCAGAGGTCGCCTGTCACTGTCACGGCCACCATGGGGGTCCCAGGGGTCCCCTGTCACTGCTATGGCCACCACGGGGGTCCCAGGGGTCGCCTGTCACTGCCACGGCCACCACGGGGGTCCCAGGGGTCGCCTGTCACTGTCACGGCCACCATGGGGGTCCCAGGGGTCCCCTGTCACTGCTATGGCCACCACGGGGGTCCCAGGGGTCGCCTGTCACTGCCACGGCCACCATGGGGGTCCCAGAGGTCGCCTGTCACTGTCACGGCCACCATGGGGGTCCCAGGGGTCCCCTGTCACTGCTATGGCCACCACGGGGGTCCCAGGGGTCCCCTGTCACTGCCACGGCCACCATGGGGGTCCCAGAGGTCGCCTGTCACTGCCATGGCCACCATAGGGGTCCCAGGGGTCGCCTGTCACTGCCACGGCCACCATGGCGGTCCCAGGCCCCCCGCTCTGGCCCCGCTGCGGGTCCTGGGGGACCCCTGTCCCCACCATGGCCCTGAAGGGGGTCCCAGCCCACCCCATGGCCCCACTGGGGGTTCTGGGGGATGTCCCCCACCCCCATGGTGACCAAGGGGGTCCCAGTCATGGCCAGGGTGGGGGTCCCAGGTCCCCCCTCACAGCACCGCGGTGGACCCCAAAATGATGCAGTGGCTCATATCCGGGATAAGGGATGCCTGGAAAATGCACGTGGGATAATTCACACCTGGGATAACCCAGATCCGGGATAACCCAAATTTGGGATAACCCAAGTCTGGGATAACCCACATTGGGATAATTCACACCTGGGATAACCCAGATCTGGGATAACCCAAATCTGGGATAACCCACACCTGGGATAACCCAAATCTGGGATAACCCAAGTCTGGGATAACCCAAATCCGGGATAATCCACATTGGGATAATTCACACCTGGGATAACCCTGATCCGGGATAATCCAAATCTGGGATAACCCAAATCCAGGATAATCCACATTTGGGATAACTCACACCTGGGATAACCCGCACTCAGGATAATCCACACCTGGGATAACCCACATTCGGGATAACTCACACCTGGGATAACCCAAATGCAGGATAACCCAAATCCGGGATAACCCAAATCTGGGATAACCCATATTCAGGATAATTCACATTTGGGATAACCCACGCCTGGGATAACCCAAATTCCAGGATAACCCATGCACATATAACCTGCTCCTGGGATAACCCACACCTGAGATAACCCAAATTCTGGGATAACCCAAATTCCAGGGTAACCCACACCTGGGATAACCCATACACATATAACCTGCTCCTGGGATAACCCACACCTGAGATAACCCGAATTCCGGGATAACCCAAATTCCGGGATAACCCACACCTGGGATAACCCATGCACATATAACCTGCTCCTGGGATAACCCACACCTGAGATAACCCAAATTCTGGGATAACCCAAATTCCAGGGTAACCCACACCTGGGATAACCCATACACATATAACCTGCTCCTGGGATAACCCACACCTGGAATAACCCGAATTCCAGGATAACCCAAATTCCGGGATAACCCACACCTGGAATAACCCGAATTCCGGGATAACCCAAATTCCGGGATAACCCACACCTGGGATAACCCATGCACATATAACCTGCTCCTGGGATAACCCACACCTGAGATAACCCAAATTCTGGGATAACCCAAATTCCGGGATAACCCAAATTCCGGGATAACCCACACCTGGGATAACCCATACACATATAACCTGCTCCTGGGATAACCCACACCTGGAATAACCCGAATTCCGGGATAACCCAAATTCCAGGATAACCCAAATTCCAGGATAACCCATACACATATAACCTGCTCCTGGGATAACCCACACCTGGGATAACCCACACCTGGGATAACCCGAATTCTGGGATAACCCACACCTGGGACGCTCAGAATAACCCGCATTCCGGGATAAACCTCACCTGGAATAACCCACACCCGAGATAACCCACATCCCGGGATAATCCACATCCAGGATAAACCACATTTTGGGATAATCCACACCCAGGATAACCCACTCCCGGGATAACCCACTCCCGGGATAAACCATATCCAGGATAAACCACTCCCGGGATAAACCACATCCAGGATAAACCACATTTTGGGATAACCCACTCCCGGGATAACCCACTCCCGGGATAACCCACATCCAGGATAAACCACATTTTGGGATAACCCACTCCCAGGACAACCCACATTTTGGGATAAACCACTCCCGGGATAACCCGCATCCCAGAATAATCCACATCCCAGTTCACCACAGCCCAGCCGGGGGTTCCATCCTGGGGGAGGGTCCGTCCCAGCCGAGGCTGGGGGACACCTCTGGGGGAGCCGGGGGTGTTGTCAGGCCCCCCCCCCCCCCCCCATCCGCTGTCCCTGTGCTGGGACAGAGGGAAAATCCACAGGGAATGGGGACAGTGGGATGGGGGGACATGGGGATAGAGGGACATGGGGATATGGGGACATGGGGACATGGGGATAGAGGGATGGGGATTTTGGGATAGAGGGATGGGGATTTTGGGGTAGAGGGATGGGGATATTGGGATAGAGAAATGGGGATTTTGGGACATGGGGACATGGAGACATGGGGATAGAGGGACATGGGGATATTGGGATAGAGGGATGGGGATTTTGGGGTAGAGGGATGGGGATATTGGGATAGAGGGATGGGGATTTTGGGGTAGAGGGATGGGGATATTGGGATAGAGAAATGGGGATTTTGGGACATGGGGACGTGGAGACATGGGGATAGAGGGATATGGGGATAGAGGGATGGGGATATTGGGATAGAGAAATAGGGATTTTGGGACATGGGGACATGGGGATATTGGGACATTGGGACATGGAGACATGGGGATAGAGGGATATTGGGATAGAGGGATGAGGATACTGGGATAGAGAGATGGGGATTTTGGGATAGAGAGATGGGGACATGGGGACATGGGGATAGAGGGACATGGGGATAGAGGGATGGATGGGGATATTGGGACATGGGGACATGGGGATAGAGGGATGGGGATATTGGGATAGAGGGATGGGGATATGGGGAGGTGGGGACATGGGGATAGAGAGACATGGTAATATGGGGACATGGGGATAGAGGGATGGGGATTTTGGGACATGGGGACATGGGGATAGAGGGACAGGGATATTGGGACATGGGAATATAGGGACATGGGGATATTGGGACATGGGGATAGAGAGATGGGGATTTTGGGACATGGGGACATGGGGATAGAGAGACGAGGACATGGGGATATTGGAATAGAGGGATGGGGATTTGGGGACATGGATACATGGGGATGGGGATTTTGGGACATGGGGACATGGGGATAGAGGGATGGGGATTTTGGGACATGGGGACATGGGGATAGAGGGACAGGGATATTGGGACATGGGAATATTGGGACATGGGGATATTGGAATAGAGGGGTGGGGAGACACGGGGATAGAGGGACATGGGGATGGGGGATGTGGCACACAGGGATGGGGGATATGGGGACGTAGGATCATGGGGACACGGGGATAAAGAGACAGGGGCTTTGAGGACGTGGGACCTGGGGACATGGGATGGGGGATGTGGGGCACACTGGGATGGGGGATATGGGGATGTGGGAATACAGGGAAATGGGGACATCGGAATAGAGGGACAGAGGGACATCGGAATACAAGGACAGGGGCCTTGGGGACATAGGACATGGGGATATGTGCCATGGGGACATGGATGGGGACGTGGGACACAGGGATGGGGGACACGGGGACTCAGGGATATGGGGATACAGGGACACAGGGACATGGGATACAGGGACACAGGGACATGGGATCTAGTGACACGGGCCTTGGGGACATAGCACGTCAGGATACGTGACATGGGGACATGGGGACGTGGGGATGTGGGGCACAGGGTGGTGGGGACGTGGGAGAGGGACACCGGATCTGAGAATATGGGAATATGGGGACACAGAGATATGGGGACACAGAGGTATGGGGACACATCCCCGTGGGGCATGGGGACGTGAGGGACACGGGAATACGGGGACATGGGGACATGGGGATTGGGGGGACGTGGGGACATGGGGATACGGGAATATGGGGACATGGGGACATGGGGATTGGGGGGACATGGGGATACGGGAATATGGGGACACAGGGGAACGTGGGGAATGTGGGGATCCAGGGACAGGGGGCCGTGGGGATCCAGGGACACGGGGACGTGGTGATACGTGACGTGGGGACATCGGGACATGGGGACACCGGGATACAGAGAAAGGAGGATATGGGAATGTGGGACACGAGGATTTGGGGTCTTGGGGACACGGGGATGAGGGGCTTGGTGCTATGGGGACACGGGGATTTGGGGACACGGGGATGGATGGACACAGGGACACGGCGACAACAGGGACGCGGCCTCACGGAGTCACGGGGCTGTGGGGCGATGGCGACACAGGGATGTGGGGACAACGGGGGTGCGGTGCCACCGGCGGAGGGGGCACACAAAGAGCTCCGGTTCCCCCTCTCCGCTGCCGGTGCCATCCCAGCGCCACCGGCCGGTGCCCGCAACCCTCGGGACCCCCCAGGAGGGGACGGGGGACCCCCGGGCCCCCCCCCGGCCGGCCTTACCTTGCTGGGGGGGTCGCGGGTCCCGCCGTGCTCAGCCCGGCCGGCTCCCCATGGGTTTTATGGCTCGGCGGGGCCGCGGCGGCGGGACGGGCACCCCCCCCCACCCTCCCCGAGGGACCGGGGGGGGGCCCGGGGCTGGGAGGAGCCGCCGGGGGCGGGCCGGGGGTTAATGGGGTGGAAAAGGAGCCGGCCGGCACCGGGTCACGTTACCGGGCACGGGGGGGGCACGGGGGGGGGGCACCGGCACCGCAGTGGGGGTCCCGGCGGGGGCATCGTGGGGGGGAGTGGGGGGGGGGGGGATGTTCAGAGATCGGGAGCGGCACTGGGGGTTCCGGTGGAGGCACCGGGGGGCACCCGGGGGGATGTCCGAGCATCGGGACCGGCACTGGGGGTCCCGCGGGGTCCCCCGGGCAGCGGCACCGGCGATGAGGGGCCCGGCGGGGACACCGGGGGGTCTCGGCGGGGTCATCCCGGAACTGGCACCAGCAGCGGGGGGTCCCGGCGGGGGTACCGGAGGGTCCGGACAGGGTCCCTCGGGCACCGGCACCGGCTCTGGGGGTCCCGGCGGGGTCTCCCGGGCACCGGCAGCAGCACTGGGGGGGTCCGGGAAGGGTTCCGGGGGCACCGGAGGGGTCCCGACAAGGTCACCCGGGTCTGTGGGATGGCGGAGGCCGTGGGTCCGTGGTTTGGGGGGTCCGTGGGTCAGGGGGGGTGGTGGGGGCTGTGGGTCCGTGTCCGTGTGTCCGTGGGTGGCTGGTCAGCGTGTCCGTGGGTCGGTTGGTCAGTGTGTCCGTGGGTGGCTGGTCAGTGTGTCCGTAGGTCGGTTGGTCAGTGTGCCCGTGTGTCCGTGTGTCCGTGGGTGGCTGGTCAGTGCGCCCGTGGGTCCGTAGGTCCGTAGGTCCGTTGGTCAGTGTGTCCGTGTGTCCGCGTGTCCGTGGGTCGGTTGGTCAGTGTGTCCGTGGGTGGCTGGTCAGTGTGTCCGTGTGGCCGTAGGTCCGTTGGTCAGTGTGTCCGTGTGTCCGCGTGTCCGCGTGTCCGTGGTGGCTGGTCAGTGTGTCCGTAGGTCCATTGGTCAGTGTGTCCGCGTGTCCGTGTGTCCGTGGGTGGCTGGTCAGTGTGTCCATATGTTCGGGGGTCGGTTGGTCAGTGTGTCCGTGGGTCGGTTGGTCAGTGTGTCCGTGTGTCCGTGCGTCGGCTGGCCAGTATGTCCATATGTCCGTGGGTGGCTGGTCAGTGTGTCCGTGGGTCGGTTGGTCAGTGTGTCCGCGTGTCCGTGGGTGGCTGGTCAGTGTGTCCGTGGGTCGGTTGGTCAGTGTGTCCGTGTGGCCGTGGGTGGCTGGTCAGTGTGTCCGTGGGTCGGTTGGTCAGTGTGTCCGTGGGTCGGTTGGTCAGTGTGTCCGCGTGTCCGTGGGTGGCTGGTCAGTGTGTCCGTGGGTCGGTTGGTCAGTGTGTCCGCGTGGCCGTGGGTGGCTGGTCAGTGTGTCCGTGGATCGGTTGGTCAGTGTGTCCGCGTGTCCGTGGGTGGCTGGTCAGTGTGTCCGTGGGTCGGTTGGTCAGTGTGTCCATGTGTCCGTGTGTCCATGTGTCCGTGGCAGCCCCACGCCAGGCCCCTGGCCCGGCCGGTCCGGCGGCACAAGGAGCCTTTGTCCACCCGGGGGGGGGGGAGGGGGTGGGCGAGTGACCGCGGGGCCGGGGCTACCGGGGAGGGCGGGGCTGGGCCTGTCAGGGAACCCCGGGCTAGTGGGGAGGGGGCTGGGCTGGGCTGGGCTGGGCCACTGGGCTAGTGAGGGTGGAGGGGGCTGGGCGACTGAGGGGGACCCCCGGGCTAGTGATGGGGGGAGGGAGGGGCCGAGGCGGGGAGGGGGCTGGGCTAATGACGGGCACCCCCGGGCTAATTATGGGGGGGGGGCTGATCCGTGGGGGGCTGGGCTAGCGAACGGCAGCCCCGGGCTAACGCAGGGGTGGCAGGGCTAATGAAGGAGCCCCCTGGGCTAATGATTGGGGGGGCCCTTGAACCGGGGGGGGGGGGGGGGGGCTGTGCTAATCCTGGGGGTGTAACTGAGTCCAGGTTGGGGGGGGAGGGCTGGGCTAGCGCTGGCCACCCCCGGGCCAGTGCTGAGGGGGCGTGAGCCGAGGGGGGGGGTGGGGCTGGACTAATGAGCGGCACCCCCGGGCTAATGATGGGGGGGCGTGCTAATTAGGAGAGGGGGGGGTTTGTGCTGATGCTGGCGGCGGCACTGAGCGCGGGGGGGGGGGGTGGGGGGGCTGGGCTAGTGCTGACCACCCCCGGGCTAGTTGTCCGTGCCTTGGTGGGGGGGGTGCCGGGGGGGGGGGGGGGGGGGGGGGGCGGGGGCTCCCGGGATTTTTATCCGCGCGCGGCCGTTGCCGGGGAACGGGGCGGGGGGGGGGCGGGGGGGGCCCGGGGCCGGAGCGCTCGGAGCGAGCGGGGCTGCGGCAGCGGTGAGAGCGGGCGGGGGGCGCGGGGGGGGGGCCCCACACCCCCCACACCCCCCACACTCCCCCCCGGGCAGCGGCGGGGCCGGGGAGGAGCCCCCCAAAATCCGGCTGTGCTCCCCCCCCCATCCCACACACACCCCCCCAGGATGGGGGATGGGGGATTGGGGGATTGGGGGGGGGGGGGTGGTGTCGTAGGGACCCCTCCCCCTCCCCCCCCCCCCCTCGGGGCACACGCGTGTGTAAAAGGGGCAGCGGAGTGGGGGCGGTGGGGTGGGGGGGGGGTGCGCGTGCTCGTGACCCGGCTGCGCGCGCACACGCGCGTGTGTTCACATGAGCGTGCAAGGGGAGGGGGGAGGGGGAGAGCCCGGCGCGCGTGCAAGGCCCCGTGGCACGCGCGCCCCCGCGTGTGGCCGCGCGCGGGCCCGCGGCCGTGACCCGGCTCCCCCGTGCACGCGCGTGTGCTCGTGCAAGGCCCAGCGGGGTGCGCGTGCACGCGTGTGTGTGTGCGCGCGTGCACACGCGTGTGACCGGCCCTTCGCGTGCCCGCGCGTGCCACCCTGCGCGTGCCCGCGTGCAAGGGGGGGAGCTCGGCGCGTGTGCGAGGCCCGGCGGGGGGGGGGGGGGGTGTGAACACGCGTGGGACCGTTCGTGTGTCCACGCGGGATCCGGCTGCCAGCGCGCACACGCACACACATCCCGTTCCTCCCAGTCCCCACCAGTTTGGGGGCTCTATTTCCCCATCTCTGCCCCTCCCAGTCCCCCCAGTCTCCCCCAGTTTAGGGGCTCCATCCCCCCTTCTCTGCCCCTCCCAGTCCCCCCAGTCTCCCCCAGTTTAGGGGCTCCATCCCCCCTTCTCTGCCCCTCCCAGTCCCCCCAGTCTCCCCCAGTTTAGGGGCTCTATCCCCCCCTTCTCTGCCTCTCCCAGTCCCCCCAGTCCCCCCCAGTTTGGGGGCTCCATCCCCCCCTCTCTGCCCTTCCCAGTCCCCCCCAGTTTGGGCTTCCATCCCCCTCTCTCTGCCCCTCCCAGTCCCCCCCAGTTTGGGGCCTCCATCCCCCCCTCTCTGCCCCTCCCAGTCCCCCCAGTCCCCCCCAGTTTAGAGGCTCCATCCCCTCTCTCCCTCCCTCCCAGTCCCCCCACTTTGGGAGCTCCATTCCCCCACTCCCCCTATCCCAGTCCACCCAGTTTGGGACCTTCACCCACCTATCCCCCTTCTCCCAGTCTCCCCAGTTTGGGTGTTCCATCCCTCTCTGCCCCTCCCAGTCCCCCCAGTCCCCCCAGTTTGAGACATCCATCCCCCCCTCTCTGCCCTTCCCAGTCCCCCCCAGTTTGGGACCTCCATCCCCCTCTCTCTGCCCCTCCCAGTCCCCCCAGTCCCCCCCAGTTTCGGGCCTCCATCCCCCTCTCTCTGCCCTTCCCAGTCCCCCCAGTTTAGGACCTCCATCCCCCCCTCTCTGCCCCTCCCAGTCCCCCCAGTCCCCCCCAGTTTGCGACCTCCATCTCCCTCTCTCTGCCCCTCCCAGTTCCCCCCAGTCCCCCCAGTTTAGGACCTCCATCCCCCTCTCTCTGCCCCTCCCAGTCCCCCCAGTCCCCCCCAGTTTGCGACCTCCATCTCCCTCTCTCTGCCCCTCCCAGTTCCCCCCAGTCCCCCCAGTTTAGGACCTCCATCCCCCTCTCTCTGCCCCTCCCAGTCCCCCCAGTCCCCCCCAGTTTGTGACCTCCATCCCCTCTCTCTGCCCTTCCCAGTCCCCCCCAGTTTAGGGGCTCTACCCCCTCTCTCTGCCCCTCCCAGTCCCCCCAGTCCCCCCCAGTTTGTGACCTCCATCCCCTCTCTCTGCCCTTCCCAGTCCCCCCCAGTTTAGGGGCTCTATTCCCCCCCCCGCCCCTCCCAGTCCCCCCAGTTTGACACATCCATCCCCCCCCCTCCCCCTCCCAGTCCCCCCAGTTCTCACCACCCCCCACCCCTGTCCCCCCACAGCCGCCGCCGATGGCTCAGGACAACGCCGCCTTCTGCGGGGTCCCCGAGGGGGTCCCCACGGGGGTCCCAGCCGAAGCCAAACCCCCTCCCCCACCCACCCAAGCCCCCAAACGCCGCCCGTGGGGGGCCGGGGGTGGCGCGGTGACCCGGAAGCGCCAGCGCTACATGGAGAAGGACGGGAAGTGCAACGTCCAGCACGGCAACGTGCGCGAGACCTACCGGTACCTGACCGACATCTTCACCACCCTGGTGGACCTCAAGTGGCGCTTCAGCCTCCTCATCTTCATCCTGGCCTACGCCCTCACCTGGCTCTTCTTCGGCCTCATCTGGTGGGTCATCGCCTACAGCCGCGGCGACCTGGAGCACCTGGGCGACCACAGCTGGACGCCGTGCGTCAACAACCTCAACGGCTTCGTGTCCGCCTTCCTCTTCTCCATCGAGACCGAGACCACCATCGGTTACGGCCACCGCGTCATCACGGACACGTGCCCCGAGGGCATCGTGCTGCTGCTGCTCCAGGCCATCTTGGGCTCCATGGTCAATGCCTTCATGGTGGGCTGCATGTTCGTCAAGATCTCGCAGCCCAACAAGCGCGCCGAGACGCTGGTGTTCTCCTCGCACGCCGTGGTCTCGCTGCGCGACGACCGCCTCTGCCTCATGTTCCGCGTGGGCGACCTGCGCGACTCGCACATCGTGGAGGCCTCCATCCGCGCCAAGCTCATCCAGTCCAAGCAGACGCAGGAGGGCGAGTTCATCCCGCTGGACCAGACCGACCTGAGCGTGGGCTTCGAGACGGGCGACGATCGGCTCTTCCTGGTGTCGCCGCTCATCATCAGCCACGAGATCGACGAGCGCAGCCCCTTCTGGGACGTGTCGCGGGGGCAGCTGGAGAGGGACGACTTCGAGATCGTCGTCATCCTCGAGGGCATGGTGGAGGCCACAGGTAAACGGGGACGCCTCGGTGATGTGGGGACGCGTCGTCGTCGTGTGGATGCATCCATGGGGACGTGTCATCTCCGTGGGACACATCTTTGTGGGGACATCGTCTTCTTGGGACACGTCGTCTCCATGGGACACATCTGTGGGGACACCTTCCATGAGGACACATCATCTTCCTGGGGACATCTCATCTCTGTGGGGACATCGTCTTGTTGGGACCCGTCATCTCCATGGGACACATCGGTGGGGACACATCACCTCTGTAGGACACATCATCTTCTTGGGACCCGTCATCTCCATGGGGACACATCTTGTTGGGACAGATCATGTCCATAGGGACATGCCATCTCCATGGGACACGTTCATGGGGACACATCACCTCTGTGGGACACATCCGTGGGGACACACCACCTCTGTGGGACACATCATCTTCTTGGGGCCCATCATCTCCATGGGGACACATCCATGAGGACACATCATCTCCATGGGGACACATCACCTCTGTGGGACACATCATCTTCTTGGGACCCATCATCTCCATGGGGACACATCCATGAGGACACATCATCTTCTTGGGGACATCTCATCTCTGGGGACATCATCTTGTTGGGACCCATCAACTCCATGGGGACACATCCATGGGGACACATCACCTCTGTAGGACACACCATCTTCTTGGGGACCCAACATCTCCATGGGACACATCCATGGGGACACATCATCTCTGTGGGACACATCATCTTCTTGGGACCCATCATCTCCATGGGACACATCTGTGGGGACCCATCATCTTCTTGGGACCCGTCATCTCCATGGGGACGCATCACCTCTGTGGGACACATCATCTTCTTGGGGACCCATCATCTCCATGGGGACACCTCCACGAGGACACATCATCTTCTTGGGGACATCTCATCTCTGGGGACATCATCTTGTTGGGACCCATCATCTCCATGGGGACACATCCATGGGGACACATCACCTCTGTAGGACCCATCATCTTCTTGGGGACCCATCATCTCCATGGGGACACCTCCACGAGGACACATCATATTCTTGGGGACATCTCATCTCTGGGGACATCATCTTGTTGGGACCCATCATCTCCATGGGGACACATCCACGGGGACACATCACCTCTGTAGGACCCATCATCTTCTTGGGACCCATCATCTCCATGGGGACACATCACCTCTGTAGGACCCATCATCTTCTTGGGACCCATCATCTCCATGGGGACACATCACCTCTGTAGGACCCATCATCTTCTTGGGACCCATCATCTCCATGGGGACACATCACCTCTGTAGGACACACCATCTTCCTGGGGACATCTCATCTCTGGGGACATCATCTTGTTGCGACTCATCATCTCCATGGGGACACATCCATGGGGACACGTCACCTCTGTGGGACACATCATCTTCTTGGGACCCGTCATCTCCATGGGACACATCCATGGGGACACATCATCTCTGTGGGACACATCATCTTCTTGGGACCCGTCATCTCCATGGGACACATCTGTGGGGACCCATCATCTTCTTGGGACCCATCATCTCCATGGGGACGCATCACCTCTGTGGGACACATCATCTTCTTGGGGACCCATCATCTCCATGGGGACACCTCCACGAGGACACATCATATTCTTGGGGACATCTCATCTCTGGGGACATCATCTTGTTGGGACCCATCATCTCCATGGGGACACATCGGTGGGGACACATCACCTCTGTAGGACCCATCATCTTCTTGGGACCCATCATCTCCATGGGGACACATCACCTCTGTAGGACCCATCATCTTCTTGGGACCCATCATCTCCATGGGGACACATCACCTCTGTAGGACACATCATCTTCCTGGGGACATCTCATCTCTGGGGACATCATCTTGTTGCGACTCATCATCTCCATGGGGACACATCCATGGGGACACGTCACCTCTGTGGGACACATCATCTTCTTGGGACCCGTCATCTCCATGGGACACATCTGTGGGGACCCATCATCTTCTTGGGACCCGTCATCCCCATGGGGACCCATCACCTTCTTGGGACACATCATCTCCATGGGACACATCCGTGGGGACAGATCATCTTCTTGGGACATGTCATCTTCTTGGGACCCATCATCTCCATGTGGACACGTCCATGGGGACACATCATGTCCATAGGGACATGCCATCTCCATGGGGAGACACCATCTCCTTGGGGACAGATAACATCCATGGGGACACATCATGTCCATGGGGACGCTTCATCTCCATGGGGTCATCTCGTCTCCATGGGGACACCTCCATGGGGACACACCATGTCCATGTGTGGGGACACCTCACCTCCATGGGGACATCTCTGCTGGGGGGGGGGGGGGGTGCTTCACAGCGCCCCTCTACCAGATTTGGGGTGTCCCTCATGCCCAGGGTGCAGCACAGACCCCCTCCAAGTGGGTTCAGTGTGCTCCATGCCCTGGAGACATCAGGTTTTGGGGTGCCCCCCATACCCTGGGTGCAGCACTGACCCCCCACCCCATGTGGGTTCAGGGTGCTCCATGCCCTGGAGACATCAGGTTTTGGGGTGCCCCCCATGCCCAGGGTGCAGCACAGACCCCCAGCTACCAGATTTGGGGTCCCCCATGCCCTGTGGGTACTTCATTTATTGAGGTGCCCCATATCCTGGAAGCTTCAGGTATTGGGGTTCCTCCTGTCACCCCCCGACCCCCGTGCCCACCCCAGGGATGATGTGCCACACGCAGCTCGTGCCAGGCGGACGAGGTGCTGTGGGGTCAGGGGGCTTCAGGTATTGGGGTGCCCCAAACTCTGGGGGTTTCACAGACCTCCCTCCTACCAGATTTGGGGTTTCCCATGCCCTGGGGCTTTCAGGTATTGGGGTTCCCCTCACCCCCCGACCCCCGTGCCCGTGCCCACCCCAGGGATGACGTGCCAGGCGCGCAGCTTGTACCCGGTGGATGAGGTGCCGTGGGGTCAGGGGGCTTCAGGTATTGGGGTGCCCCAAACTCTGGGGGTTTCACAGACCTCCCTCCTACCGGTTTTGGGGTTTCCCATGCCCTGGGGCTTTCAGGTATTGGGGTTCCCCTCACCCCCCGACCCCCGTGCCCGTGCCCACCCCAGGGATGACGTGCCAGGCGCGCCAAACTCGTACCTGGCGGACGAGGTGCTGTGGGGTCAGGGGGCTTCAGGTATTGGGGTGCCCCAAACTCTGGGGGTTTCACAGAGCCCTCCTACCGGATTTGGGGTTTCCCATGCCCTGGGGCTTTCAGGTATTGGGGTTCCCTTCACCCCCCGACTCCCGACCCCCGTGCCCACCCCAGGGATGACGTGCCAGGCGCGCAGCTCGTACCTGGCGGACGAGGTGCTGTGGGGTCAGGGGGCTTCAGGTATTGGGGTGCCCCAAACTCTGGGGGTTTCACAGAGCCCTCCTACCGGATTTGGGGTTTCCCATGCCCTGGGGCTTTCAGGTATTGGGGTTCCCTTCACCCCCCGACTCCCGACCCCCGTGCCCACCCCAGGGATGACGTGCCAGGCGCGCAGCTCGTACCTGGCGGACGAGGTGCTGTGGGGTCACCGCTTCACGCCGCTGCTCAGCCTCGAGGAGGGCTTCTACGAGGTGGACTACGGGGGCTTCCACCACACCGTGCCCGTGCCCACCCCGGCCTGCAGCGCTCGCCAGCTCGCGGCCGCCGCTGCCCGCCGCGATGCCCACCTGTACTGGTCCATCCCCAGCCGCCTGGACGAGGCAGCGGCGGCGGGGGGCGAAGGGGACCCCGAGATGTCCCCCCGCGAGAGCAACGGGACCTTGGCCAGCCCCGAGTCGCGGTGATGCCGACAAGATCTGGGTGTATACAACAAAAAAAAATCCCCCCCTGGTTATGGTGGTGGTGGTGGTTTTGGGGTGTCCCTGGGTTTGGGGGGGCAAAGGGGACCCCAGAATCCCTCAGGAGAGCGACGGGACCTTGGGCAGCCCCGAGCTGCGGTGATGCCATCAAGATGTGGGTGTATATAATGAAAATCCCTCCCCGTGGTGGTGGTGGTGGTGGGTTTGGGGTGTCCCTGGGTTTGGGGGGTAATAGGGACCCCAAAACACCCCGTGCGAGCAGCGGGACCTTGGCCAGCCAGCCCCGAGTCGCGGTGATGGTCTCAAAATATGAATCTATTTAATAAATATCCCCCCAGTTATGGTGGTGGTGGTGGATTTGGGGTGTCCCTGTGTTTGGGGGGAGGGGAGGGTGTTCCTGCGATCGGGGGGCTCGAGGGACCCCAAAATCCCCCGCGGGAGCAAGGGGACCTTGGCCAGCCGTGATGGGCTCCAAACGTGAATCTATTTAATAAACCCCCCCCATTCTAACGGTGATGGTGATTTTGGGGTGCGGGAGGTGGATTTGGGGTGTCCCTGGCTTTGGGGCCTCGGGGGGGGGGGGGGTGGGGGGAGCAATCCAGCGGGTCCACTGAGGAATTTGGGGTGAAATAGGGGTGGGCAGAGCGCCCTAATTCCTACAGGGTGGCAGGCAGTGGTCAGTGGCACCCCTTCAAGGACGTGGGGACCCCCAGGGTGGGCAGGGGGAGTCTCCAAGGACGTGGGGACCCCAAGGTGGGTGTGGGCGTCTCCAAGGACGTGGGGACCCCCAGGGTGGGCAGGGAGAGTCTCCAAGGACGTGGAGACCCCCAGTGAGACGGGGGGGGGGGGTCCTGTAAGAACATGAGGACTCCAGGATGGGTGGGGGGCGGTCTCCAAGGACCTGGGACCCCCAGGGTGGGCGGGGGGAGTCTCCAAGGACATTGGGACTCGCAGGGCGGGCGAGGGGCACCGAGACCCCCGTGACACCAGGGGCAGGGGGTCACTGAGGTGGGCGAGGGCACAGAGCCCCCCGCCATTGTCCCCTCTCCCCAGCGCCCCCATGGGACCCCCCCCCTAAATTGGGGGGGCGGCGCTGGGTGATGCGGAGCCGAAAGGAGCCGATTAAAGCCGAGCGGAGACAAAAGGAACCGAGCGCGGACGAAGGGAGCCGAACGAAACCGAAAGGAGCCGAGCGAGGCTGAGTGGAGCCGAATAGATCCGAAAGTAGCCGAACGAATCCGGGCGGAGCCGAGCCAAGGTTGAGGCGAGCCGAACGCAGCCGATTGGGGTCGAGCAGAACCGAACGGAGCCGAGCCGAGCCGAACGGGGGCCGAGCGCCTCCAACGCCCCGCCCACCCCCTGAGCCCGGCCCCGCCCCCGCCCCCGTCGCGCGTGGGAGGGTCCGGGGGGACAGAGGCTGCGACCCCCCCCCAAAAACGGCGACACGTGGGGCTACGCGGCCCCCCCGAGCCCCCTCGGGCTCCCACGCGTGTCCTGTGTGTTGCACACGCGTGTCCTGTGTTGCACGCGCGTGTTCTGTGTGTTGCACACACGTGTTTTGTGTTGCACATGCGTGTTTTGTGTGTTGCACACGCGTGTCACCCCCCCCCCGCCGTGTCCCCGTGTCCCCCCGGCTGTCACATTCCTGCCGCCCACGGGCAGCAGCTGCGCGGGGCGGGGGGCGGCGGGGCACGGGCAGGGGACTGGGGGGGACTGGAGGGGACTGGGGGAACTGGGGAAGCGGGGGAGTGGAGGGACTGGGGGGACTGGGAGGACTGGGGGACTGGGGGGGACTGGGAGGGACTGGGGGGGAGTGGGGGAACTGGGGGGAGTGGGAGAGTGGAGAGACTGGGGGAACTGGGAGGACTGGGGCGAGTGGGGCGAGTGGGAGGACTGGAAGGACTGGGGGGTACTAGGGAGTACTGGGGATACTGGGATGGACTGGGAGAGCATGGACTGGGAGAGCATGGACTGGGATGGACTGGAGGGACTGGAAGGGGATGGCTGGAAGGTCTGGGTGAACTGGGAGGACTGGGGAGACTTGAAGGGGCTGCAAGGACTTGGGGGCGGGTCTGAGGAGCGGGGGGACTGGGAGGACTGGGAGGGGCTGGGGGAGGGCTGTGGGAAGGGGGGAGGAGTGGGAGGGGAGGGGGGGGGGCGTGGGCCGGTGCCCGGGTCCCCCGTGGGGACAGTCCCGGCACGTGGCCCCGGTCCCGCGTCATCGGTGTTTGTTCAGCTTGGGGGGCAGCGGGGGGGGACAGCGGGGGGGACATGGGGGGGACAGCGGGGGGGACATGGGGGGGGACAACGGGGGGGACAGCGGGGGAATGAGGGGGGATGAGGGGGGACAGCGGGGGGGACAGCGGGGGGACGGGGGAGGGACGGGGGGGACAACGGGGGGATGAGGGGGGACAGCGGGGGGGGACATGGGGGGGATGAGGGGGGACAACGGGGGGGACAGCGGGGGACGGGGGGGGACGGGGGGGACTGGGGGGACAACGGGGGGGACAACGGGGGGGACAACGGGGGGGATGAGGGGGGACAGCGGGAGGGACAGCGGGGGAACAGAGAGGGGACAGAGAGGGGACAGAGGGATGGGGGGACAGCGGGGGGACAGTGGGGGGACGGGGGGACAGCGGGAGGGACATGGGGGGACAGAGAGGGGACAAGGGGGGGACAGAGAGGGGACAGTGGAGGAACGAGGGGGTTCCGTGAAAGGAGACAATGAGGGGATAAGGGCTGGCAGGACCAGGGTAACTGGCCGCGGCTGGGATGGACTGGAGGCACTGGGGGGACTGGGACAGACTGGGACAGACTGGGGTACTGCAAGAAATGGGGAGACTGGGGGGGACTGGGGGGACTGGGACAGACTGGGACAGATTGGGGTACTGCAAGAAATGGGGAGACTGGGGGGAACTGGGGGGACTGGGACAGACTGGGACAGACTGGGGTACTGCAAGAAATGGGGAGACTGGGATGGACGGGGAGGACTGGGATAGATAGGCACTGGGTGGACTGGGGGCACTGGGACAGACGGGGGCGCTGAAAGGACTGGGATGACTGGGATGGACTGGGAGGACTGGGATGGACTGGGAGGAACTGGAGCAGGCAGGCACTGGGAGGCACTGGGAAGGAATGGAGGCACTGGGATGGACTGGAACAGACTGGGAGGCACTGGGGGGACTGGGACAGACTGGGAGGCACTGGGGGCACTGGAAGGACTGGGAGAGGTTGAGGGTACTGGGATGGACTGGAGAGACTGGGATGAACACGGGGGACTGGAATGGACTGGGGACACTGGGAGGAATAGCACAGGAGGGGCGTTGGGACAGACTGGGGGGACTGGGAGGTGCTGGGACAGACTGGGATGGACAGGGAGATGCTGGGGAAGATGGGCAAACTGGGCAGTACTGGGACAGACTGGAGGGGCACTGGGGCAGACTGGGAGGTACTGGGGGTGCAGGTCTGGACTGGGGGGACTGGTCCGGACTGGGGGAACTGGTCCGGACTGGGGCCACTGGTCTGCACTGGGGATGCAGGGCTGGACGGGGCGCGCCAGGTCCATACTGGGAGCATACTGGGCTGCACTGGGAGGGCGCGGCTGGCGCAGGGGAGAGGAGCCATGGGCTGGGGGAGCCGATAACTGGTGCAGACTGGTGTCACTGGTGCGGGGCCCCAGGGCCGGGCACCCCCCGCCCTTGAGCTGCCCTTGGCGGTTGCCATGGAGATAAAGCCGGGGGGGGGGGGGGGGGAAGGGGGGGTACTGGGAGGGGACCTTGGCGCGGCACTGGGGACACTGGGGGGGCGGGATGGGGAGGGGGGGACAGGCACAGCTGGAGCCCGGGAATGGCCGGAGTTTGGGAACAGCCGGACCCTGGGAATACCGGGAGACTGGGAACAACCGGACACCGGGAGCAGCCAGAGTTCGGGGACAACCGGACACCGGGAGCAGCCGTGTCCCCTGGAACTGTGGGCACAACCGGATCCCGGGAACGGGCGGATGCTGGGAATAACTGGGTGCAGGGAACAGCCGGAGCCCGGGAACAACCGGACACCGGGAGTGAACCTGTTCCCGGGAACAGCCTCCGTGGGCACAGCCGGGTCCCGGGAACAACCGGTGTGGGCACAAGTGGATGCCGGGAACAGCTGGATCCCAGGAACAGTCGGACCCTGGGCACAGCTGGATCCCTGGGAACCCTGGGACCCTGGCAACAGTCGGACCCTGGGCACAGCTGGATCCCTGGGAACCCTGAGACCTTGGCAACAGTCGCTGCCTGGGCACAGCTGGATCCCTGGCAACAGTCGGACCATGGGAACAGCCGTGTGCCCAGGTACAGCCGGTCCCGGGGCACCGTGGATCCCCTGGGAACAGCCGATCCCTGGGAACAGCCGATCCCGGGCACAGCCGTTCCTTGGCACAGTCAGATCCTGGGAACAGCCGATCCCGGGCACAGCCGTTCCTTGGCACAGTCGGATCCCGGGCACAGCCGTTCCTTGGCACAGTCAGATCCTGGGAACAGCCGATCCCGGGCACAGCCGTTCCCTGGCACAGTCAGATCCTGGGAACAGCCGATCCCTGGGCACAGCCGTTCCTTGGCACAGTCGGATCCTGGGAACAGCCGATCCCTGGGCACAGCCGTTCCTTGGCACAGTCGGATCCCGGGCACAGCCGATCCCGGGCACAGCCCCCCCAGTTCACACCCCCCCACCTCCGGTGTCCCCCCAACTCTCGCCCATTGCCGGGCTAATTTTAGCCCCCGGCCACATTCCCGGCCACTTCCCGGTGCCAGCGGGATCAGACTGGGAGCACTGGGCACACACCAGTTTGGCGGGATCCCCCCCCCTTAAAAAAACACCCCCCCATGGGGTCACCCCCTGCTCTGACGGGGGGTGGGTCAGGGAGGGTCCGAAGCGTCCGGTCAGCCCCCATCCCCCCCCCAGAAACGAGCCGCCCCCCCTTACAGCTGAGCCATGGGGGGGGCCGGACGTCAGCGTCCCCTCGGATTTGGGGGGGTCAGGAGGGGTCACCCGCCTCCCCCCGCACACCTGCGTTCCCAGAGCCCCCTTGGGACCCCCCAAACCCCCCCGCGGTGGGGCGGGAGGAGCCCCCCCAGGCCGGGCGGGGGTTGGGGGGTGGGGGGGCGGGGTGGGGGCGGGGGGGGCCGGCCCGGGCGGGGCCCGCCGGGTTTTTCTCGGCCGCTGTCGCCGCGCCCCCCCCCAAAGTGTCCCGGGCTGGGAACGGCGACGGCAGCGCCATGGGCAGAGGGGTGAGTAAGGGGCGGCCCGGGGCGCCCACGCGGGGCACGGACCCACGCGGGGCAGCCAAAAAAACCCCCCCCAGACCTCCCCACCCGAGAGGACACCCCAGCAGCGGTCACTCACCCGCGACCACCCCGCGCCTGAGCTGGGCACCCCCCAAACCCAACCCCCCCCCCCCCCCCCCGCCACCACGCGGGGCACCCCAAACCCACTCGGGGCACCCCAAACCCCCTCGGGACACCCTCACAGACCCCCCACCCACCCCCACGGTGCGAGCACCCCGCGCCTGACCAGCACCACCCCAACGCGAGAAGCCCCCCCCGGAACCCCCCCTTCCCCCACAGGGCTGGCACCCACGCGTGACAACCCCCGGGACACCCCCGGCACAAGCAGAGCCCCCTCCCCAGAAGCCCCGCGACTCACCCTGGCACCCCCCCCCCTCCCCACGGGACCCCCGCCCCGGGACCCCCCCGCTCCACCAGGGCTCCCCCCGCTGTGGGCACCCGCGCAGGTGGCACCGACCCACGCGCGACCCCCGCCCCCGGCACCCCCCAGGCCCCCCCCCCCCCCCCCCGCGGGTGCTCCCCCCTCCCCAAATTGTCTCCTCGACCCCCCAACCCCCCCCCACGGGGGTCCCACCTCCCCTTCACCCCCCCCTCCCGTGAGAGTCACGCGTGGGCTGCAGAACCCCCTGACCCGGGGTCTTTTTTTGAGGGGTGGGGGGGTCCAAACGCGGCCCCCCCCGCGCTCTAAAACGCGATCCCCGTGGGCGGGACCCCCCGTGCCCGCCCCCCCCCCCCCCACCCCGTGGCTCGGTGCCCGCGGCTGCCCCGAGCCCCGGTCCCGGTGCCTGGCAACGCCCGCGGGGGGGCCCCGAGCGCCGCTGGCCCCGCGCCCACCCCCCGTCCCCGGTGTCCCCCCCCCAAACAAACCCCCCCCACCTCGGGCACCCACCCAAAAGCGGGGGCACCCCGCAGGATGTGGGTTCCTCGCCTCCCCCCCCCCCTCCCCGGGTGTCCCCTTGGCGCTGTCCCCAAGGTGTGGGGGGGGGACACACGCGACACCCGACACCCCCCCCGCCCCCCCTCCCCTCCCCCAAATGCGGGGGGGGGGTCCCTCAGGTGGGTTCCCCCCCCAATGCGGAGCCACAATTGGGGTGCTGGGGGGAGCTGGGGTGCCCCCCCCGGGGGGGTCCCGTGGGTTGGGGGTGCCCCTCCCCGTGTTTTGGGGTGCTCTCCGTGCCCGCCCCCCCCCCCCCCCGGTAACTCGAGCCCCCCCCGCCCCCCTCCCCCAGCTCTCGGTGTTGGTTTTGGCTCCCGGAGCTTTTCCATGACATCGGTCCCCCCCCCCCCCCCCCCCCGCCCCCCCCCACGGCCGTGCCACCACCGGGGACCCCTGGGGACAGGGGGGTGACACTGCCACCCCCCCCCCCCCAAAGAGAGGGAGGGCCCTGCCTCCCCCTCCATGGCAGCCTGGGGGGCTCTTGCTCTGTCTGGCTTGTGGGGACCCCCCCGTGGGCGTAGGGATCCCCCCGGGGTGACGGTGACACCCGCGGGGTGACGGTGACACCCCCTTGGTGACGGTGACACCCCCCTGGCTGCGGTGGCCCTGCCGCGGCCCAGGAGACCCCCCACCCCCCCCGTGACCTTGGGGACATCCCTGTGGTCCTGGTGACCCCCCCATGATGGTGCTGGGGGTCTCCCAGGATGGCAGTGACACCCCCATGGCCACCGTGACACCCCCTGGCCACCGTGACACCCCCATGGCCACGGTGACGCCCTCATGGCCACCGTGACACCCCCTGGCCGCCGTGACACCCCCATGGCCACGGTGACGCCCTCATGGCCACCGTGACACCCCCATGGCCACAGTGACACTCCCCGGCCACAGTGACACCCCCCCGGCCACAGTGACCCCCCTGTAGCCCCAGGGACTCTCCATGGCCACAGTGCCACCCGTGTGACCACAGTGCCACCCCCATCCCCGGCCTGGCCCCAGTGGCCACAGTGACACGCTGGGGACTCCCCCCGCCACCGACCACAGTGCCACCACAGTGACCACAGTGACCTCCCCACCGTGAGCACGGTGCCACCCCCGTGGCCACGGAGCCACCGTGGTGACCACAGTGACCCCCCCGCCGGCCACAGTGCCACCGTGGTGACCACAGTGCCACCTCTGTCACCAAAGTGACGCCTCCCTCCATGGCCATGATAATTCTCCAATGACCACAATGACCCCCCCATGGCCACAGAACCACCTCGGTGGCCACAACGACCCCTCCCAATGACCACAATGACCCCCCCATGGCCACAGAACCACCCTGGTGACCACAGTGCCACCCCCATGACCACAATGCTGCCCTGGTGACCACAGTGACCCCCCCCCATGACCACAGAACCACCCTGGTGACCACAGTGCCACCCCCATGACCACAGTGACCCCCCCCCATGGCCACAGAACCACCTCGGTGGCCACAACGACCCCTCCCAATGACTACAATGACCCCCCCATGACCACAGAACCACCCTGGTGACCACAGTGACCCCCCCATGACCACAATGCTGCCCTGGTGACCACAGTGACCCCCCCCCCATGGCCACAGAACCACCCTGGTGACCACAGTGCCACCCCCATGACCACAATGCTGCCCTGGTGACCACAGTGACCCTCCCCCATGACCACAGAACCACCCTGGTGACCACAGTGCCACCCCCATGACCACAGTGACCCCCCCCCATGGCCACAGAACCACCTCGGTGGCCACAACGACCCCTCCCAATGACTACAATGACCCCCCCATGACCACAGAACCACCCTGGTGACCACAGTGACCCCCCCATGACCACAATGCTGCCCTGGTGACCACAGTGCCACCCCCATGACCACAGTGCCACCCCCATGACCACAATGACCCCCTCCATGACCACAATGACCCCCTGGGGACAACAATGACCCCCCCACCCATAGTGAGCCCCCCCCATGGCCACAGTGCCACCCTCCAATGACCACAGTGCCACCTTGGTGACCACCCCGTGACCACAGTGCCACCTCTGTCACCACCACCACTCCCCAATGCCCACAATGTCACCCTGATGACCACAACACGCCCCCCCCACCACCAGTGACCCCGCTGACCCCCCCGTGACCCCCCGCCGTGCCCCCCCGCCCACGGCCGCCCGGTGCCCGCCGCCCCCCCCCGCGCCGACGATGCCGGTGGCCACGGTGACGCCGGTGCTGGCCGTGACCTCCACACCCACGGTAATGGCCCTGGCCCGGGACTGGCGGTGGGGAGGGTCCCCTGCCCGCCGGGGGGGTCCCCGTGCCCATGGAGGGTGTCCCCGCAGGCCGGCCGCGAGTACTCGCCCGCGGCCACCACGTCCGAGAATGGCGGTGGGAAGAGGAAGCAGAAGGAGAAGGAGCTGGACGAGCTCAAGAAGGAGGTGAACCTGGTGAGTGGGGACAGGGACAGGGACAGGGACACATGGGGGACATGGGGACACGGGGACAGGGGGACATAGGGGACAGGGGGACAGGGACAGGGGGACATGGGGGACATGGGGATATGGGGACAGGGGGACAGGGACAGGGGGACAGGGACAGGGACAGGGGGACATGGGGATATGGGGACAGGGGGACATGGGGACATGGGGGACATGGGGACACGGGGGACAGCGACAGGGGGACAGGGGGATATGGGGACATGGGTGACATGGGGACATGGGATCATGGGGGACATGGGGGAGATATGAGGGACATTGGGGACATGGGATCATGGGGGACATGGGGACATGGGAACAGGGGGACATGGGGACGTGGGTACTTGGGGACATGGGGACATAGGGACAGGAGACATAGGGATATGGGGACATGGGGGACATGGGACCGTAGGGACACCGGGACATAGGGGACATGGGGAACATTGGGGACATGGGGGAGATATGAGGGACATTGGGGACATGGGGACATGGGCGACAGGGAGACATAGGGACGTGGGGGACATGGGGACAGGGAGACATGGATGACATGGGGACAGGGGGACGTGGGGACATGGGGGAGATGAGGGATATTGGGGACATGGGGAACATTGGGACGGGGGACATGGGGGAGATGAGGGATATTGGGGACATGGGGAACATTGGGACGGGGGACATGGGGACATGGGGACATGGGGAACATTGGGGACATGGGGGAGATATGAGGGACATTGGGGACATTGGGGACGTGGGCGACATGGGGACATGGGGACATAGGAACATGGGATCATGGGGGACATGGGCGACATGGGGGCAGGGGGGACATGGGGACACGGGGACAGCGACAGGGACATGGGGACATGGGGACATAGGGACATGGGGGACAGTGACAGGGACAGAGGGACAGGGAGGCATGGGGACATGGGGACATGGGCGACATGGGGACATGGGGACGGGGGGACATGGGGGACAGCGACAGGGACAGAGGGACAGGGGGACATGGGGACATGGGGGCAGGGGGACATGGGACCATAGAGACACAGGGACATAGGGGACATTGGGGACATGGGGACATAGGGACAGGGAGACATGGATGACATGGGGACACAGGGACACTGGGGACATGGGGACATGAGGGACATGGGGGACAGCGACAGGGACAGAGGGACGGGGGGCATGGGGACATGGGATCATGGGGGACAGGGGGACATGGGGACAGGGTTATATAGGTGATATTGGTGATCCAGGGGACATGGGGAACATGGGGATGGTGGCCATGTCATTGCATTCATGGGGACACGGGTGACGTGGGGGATGTGGGGGACATGGGGGACATGGGGACATGGGGATGTCATCCCATCTGTGGGGACATGGGGGTGACACAGGGGACATGGGGGACATGGGGATGTCATCCCGTCTGTGGGGACATGGGGGTGACATGGGGGACATGGGGGACATGGGGATGTCATCCCATCTGTGGGGACATGGGGGTGACACAGGGGACATGGGGATGTCATCCCATCTGTGGGGACATGGGGGTGACATGGGGGACATGGGGGACATGGGGATGTCATCCCGTCTGTGGGGACATGGGGGTGACACAGGGGACATGGGGGACATGGGGATGTCATCCCATCTGTGGGGACATGGGGGTGACGTGGGTGACATTGGGGATGTAGTGGCCATGGGTGACGTGGGACCATGGGGACATTTGGCCATGCCATCCCATCCATGGGGACATGAGTGACATGGGGGACACGGGCAACATGGGGGACTTCAGGGTCATAGGGAACATGGGTGACATGGAACTGTGGGGACGTGGGAGACATGAGGGACATGGGACAGTGGGGACAGTGGGGACAGTGGCCATGCCACCCTGGCTGGGGGTTGGACATGGGGGACATGAGTGATGTGGGTGACACGGGTCTGTGGGGACAGCTGGCCACGCCACCCCATTCAGGGGGACATGGGTGACATGGGACCGTGGGGACATGGGGAGAGCTGAACACGTCACCCCAGCTGGGGTGACACAGTGGGGTGGGTGACATGGGACTCCGGGGACAGCTGGCTGTGTCATCCCGTCCAGAGGGACATGGGTGCTGTGGGGCCATGGGGACGTGCCACCCTGCTGGGGTGATGTGGGGTCATGGGGACAGCTGGCCGTGTCACCCAGCTGAGGTGACACGATGACGTGGGTGACGTGGGTGGTGGGCGACTCTGAGGGCAGCTGGCCATGGCACCCCATCCAGAGGGACACAGGTGACACGGAGCCATGGGGACAGGGGCCACACCACCCTGGCGGGGGGGACACGGGTGACGTGGGTGACCTGGGGACAGCTGGCCATTCCCTCTGGGTGGGGGGGACACGGGTGACGTGGGTGACCTGGGGACAGCTGGCCCTGCCCCCTGGCCATGGGGACGCGGTGACAGGGGTGACGTTTTTCCCTCAGGATGACCACAAACTGTCCCTGGATGAGCTGGGCAGGAAGTACCAGGTGGACCTGTCCCGGGTGAGATGTCCCTGTGTCCCTGTGTCCCCATGTCCCCATGTCCCCATGTCCCCATGTCCCCACATCCCCATGTCCCCGTGTCCCCATATCCCCATGTCTCCATGTCCCCGTGTCCCCGTGTCCCCATATCCCCATGTCCCCGTGTCCCCATATCCCCATGTCTCCATGTCCCCGTGTCCCCGTGTCCCCATATCCCCATGTCCCCATGTCCCCGTGTCCCCATGTCCCCTATCCCAGTGTCCCCAAATCCTTGGGTCCCTGTGTCCCCAGTTCCCTGTGTTCCCGTATCCTCCCCTCCCTGTCCCCCTGCCCCATATCCCCGTGTCCCCATGTCCCCATGTCCCCACATTCCCCTCCCATCCCCATATCCCCCTGTCCCTGTGTCCCCACGTCCCCCCCTCAGTGCCATCTCCAGCACCCCCATCCCTCCTGTCCCCACGGGTGACACCTGGCAGTGCCCCCCTGTCCCCTCCTGTCCCCACGGGTGACACCTGGCAGTGCCCTTCTTGTCCCCACGGGTGACACCTGGCAGTGTCCCCCCATCCCTCCTGTCCCCACGGGTGACACCTGGCAGTGCCCCCCTGTCCCTTCTTGTCCCCATGGGTGACACCTGGCAGTGCCCCCCTGTCCCCTCCTGTCCCCAAGGGTCCCCCAGGCTGTGTCCCCCTGTCCCCCCACACTCACAGGGGGTCCCTGGATGTGCCATCCTGTAGCCCCCACGTCCCCAGGGTGCCCTGGCTGTGCCCCTTGTCCCCAAGGGTCCCCTCCCCATGCCCCCCATATCCTCTCATGTCCCCAAGGGTCCCTCTGGCTGTGCCCTTGCCCGTGCCCCCCATGTCCCCAGTGTCCCCAGTGCCCCCTGCCCGTGCCCCCCATGTCCCCAGTGTCCCCTGCCCATCCCCCCCATGTCCCCAGTGTCCCCTGCCCGTGCCCCCCATCACCCTCTGTGTCCCCTGCCCGTGCCCCCCATGTCCCCAGTGTCCCTTGCCCGTGCCCCCCATCACTCTCTGTGTCCCCAGTGCCCCGTACCCCCCATGTCCCCAGTGTCCCCTGTCCGTGCCCCTCATCCCCCTCATGCCCCCAGTGTCCCCCGCCCGTGCCCCCCATATCCCCAGTGTCCCCTGTCCGTGCCCCCCATGTCCCCAGTGTCCCCTGCCCGTGCCCCCCATCACCCTCTGTGTCACCAGTGTCCCCCACCCGTGCCCCCCATATCCCCAGTGTCCCCTGCCTGTGCCCCTCATCCCCCTCATGTCCCCAGTGTCCCCAGTGTCCCCCATCTGTGTCCCCCATCACCCTCTGTGTCCCCTGCCCGTGCCCCCCATCACCCTGTGTGTCCCCTGTCCGTGCCCCCCATGTCCCCAGTGTCCCTTGCCCGTGCCCCTCATCCCCCTCTGTGTCCCCAGTGTCCCCTGCCCGTACCCCCCATGTCCTCGGTGTCCCCTGCCTGTGCCCCTCATCCCCCCCATGTCCCCAGTGTCCCCCGCCCGTGCCCCCCATCACCCTCTGTGTCCCCTGCTCGTGCCCCCCATGTCCCCCGTGTCCCCTGCCCGTGCCCCCCATCACCCTCTGTGTCCCCTGTCCGTGCCCCCCATGTCCGCAGTGTCCCCTGCCCGTGCCCCCCATCACTCTCTGTGTCCCCAGTGCCCCGTGCCCCCTGTGTCCCCTGTGTCCCCTGTCCGTGCCCCCCATCACCCTCTGTGTCCCCTGCCCGTGCCCCCATCACCCTCTGTGTCCCCAGTGCCCCCTGCCCATGCCCCCCATGTCCCCAGTGTCCCCAGTGTCCCCAGTGTCCCCTGCCTGTGCCCCTCACCCCACCCATGTCCCCAGTGTCCCTTGCCCGTGCCCCTCATCCCCCCCATGTCCCCAGTGTCCCCTGCCCGTGCCCCCCATCACCCTCTGTGTCCCCCGTGTCCCCTGCCCGTGCCCCCCATCACTCCCACACCCCCGGGGTGTCCCCGGTGCCACCGTGTCCCCTCCGCAGGGCCTGACGAACGCGCGGGCGGCCGAGATCCTGGTGCAGGACGGTCCCAATGCGCTGACCCCGCCGCCCACGACCCCCGAGTGGGTGAAGTTCTGCCGGCAGCTCTTTGGGGGCTTCTCCATCCTGCTCTGGATCGGCGCCATCCTCTGCTTCCTGGCCTACGGCATCCAGGCCGCCATGGAGGACGAGCCTGCCAACGACAACGTGAGGGGGCACGGGGGCCACGGGGGGCACGGGGGCCACGGGGGGCATGGGGGGCATGGGGAGCACGGGGGGAGAGCAGGGGTGTCATGGGGACAGGGGCATTGAGGGGGACAGGGACATCACGGGGGCACGGGGGGCATGGGCAGAGAGGGGGGGCAGGAGCTTGATGGGGACACAGGGGACGCTGGGGGCACTGGGGGCATGGGGGGGCAGGGGGTGCTTGGGCAGAGAGGGGGCAGGAGCTTGATGGGGACACGGGGGACACGAGGGGCACGGGGGGCACGGGGGCATGGGCAGAGAGGGGAGCTTGATGGGGACACGGGGGACGCTGGGGGCACGGGGGGCATGGGGGACATGGGCAGAGGGGGGGCAGGAGCTTGATGGGGACACGGGGGATGCTGGGGCATGGGGGGCACGGGAGGCATGGGGGGCACGGGGGGGCACGGGAGGCATGGGGGGCACGGGAGGCATGGGGGGCTTGGGCAGAGAGGGGAGAGCATGGGTGTCATGGGGACGGGGCATTGATGGGGACAGGGACATCAAAGGGACACGGTGGGCACTGGAGGGGGGGTCTGGCATCATGGGGACAAGGACATCAAGGGGGGCACGGGCACTGAGCGGCGACAGCTGCCATGGGGACACACTGGCACTGGGGGTGGCACAAACTGGTGTCCTCCTGTCCCTCCCCACCCCGTGCCCGCTCTCGGGGGGCCCAGCTGTGGGTGTGGGGGGGTGTCCAACCACCTTGGCTGGCACAGGGGGGTGACCCCTCGCTGTCACCCTGCCCTGGGGGTCCCTGGGGGGTGCTGAGGTGCCCCCTCCCCGGTGCCAGCTGTACCTGGGGGTGGTCCTGGCCGCCGTCGTCATCGTCACCGGCTGCTTCTCCTACTACCAAGAGGCCAAGAGCTCCAAGATCATGGACTCCTTCAAGAACATGGTGCCACAGGTGGGCAGCGGGGGCATGGCCGGGGGGGGGCTCCCGGGGGGAGTGGGCAGCCCCTGAGGTGCCCGGTGCCCCCCACCCCCCCCAGCAAGCGCTGGTGATCCGCGAGGGCGAGAAGATCCAGATCAACGCCGAGAACGTCGTGGTCGGGGACCTGGTGGAGGTGAAGGGCGGGGACAGGGTGCCCGCGGACATGAGGATCATCTCCTCCCATGGCTGCAAGGTGGGCATGGGGGGGCATTGAGGGGGGCATTGGGGACATTGGGTGGGGACAGGGGACATTGAGGGGACATTGAGGGGACATTGGGTGGGGACATTGAGGGGACATTGGGTGGGGACAGGGGACATTGAGGGGACATTGGGTGGGGACAGGGTGCCCGCGGACATGAGGATCATCTCCTCCCATGGCTGCAAGGTGGGCATGGGGGGGCATTGAGGGGGGCATTGGGGACATTGGGTGGGGACAAGGGACATTGAGGGGACATTGAGGGGACATTGGGTGGGGACATTGAGGGGACATTGGGTGGGGACAGGGGACATTGAGGGGACATTGGGTGGGGACAGGGTGCCCGCGGACATGAGGATCATCTCCTCCCATGGCTGCAAGGTGGGCATGGGGGGGCATTGAGGGGGGCATTGGGGACATTGGGTGGGGACAGGGGACATTGAGGGGACATTGAGGGGACATTGGGTGGGGACATTGAGGGGACATTGGGTGGGGACAGGGGACATTGAGGGGACATTGGGTGGGGACATTGAGGGGACATTGGGTGGGGACAGGGGACATTGAGGGGACATTGGGTGGGGACAGGGTGCCCGCGGACATGAGGATCATCTCCTCCCATGGCTGCAAGGTGGGCATGGGGGGCATTGAGGGGAGCATTGGGGACATTGGGTGGGGACAGGGGACATTGAGGGGACATTGAGGGGACATTGGGTGGGGACATTGAGGGGACATTGGGTGGGGACAGGGGACATTGAGGGGACATTGAGGGGACATTGAGGGGACATTGGGTGGGGACAGGGTGCCCGCAGACATGAGGATCATCTCCTCCCACGGCTACAAGGTGGGCATGGGGGGCACCGGGGGCTCTGGGGACACTGGGGACATTGAGGGGACAGTGGGTGGGGACAGGGGACATTGAGGGGACATTGAGGGGACATTGGGGACATTGGGTGGGGACAGGGGACATTGAGGGGATATTGAGGGGACATTGAGGGGACAGGGTGCCCGTGGACATGCGGATCATCTCCTCCCATGGCTGCAAGGTGGGCACTGGGGACACTGGGGACATTGGGAACATTGGGTGGGGACAGGGGACATTGAGGGGACATTGAGGGGACATTGGGTGGGGACAGGAGACATTGAGGGGACATTGGGTGGGGACAGGGTGCCCATGGACAAGTGGATCATCTCCTCCCATGGCTGCAAGGTGGGCACTGGGGACACTGGGGACATTGGGAACATTGGGTGGGGACAGGAGACATTGAGGGGACATTGGGTGGGGACAGGAGACATTGAGGGGACATTGAGGGGACATTGGGGACATCGGGTGAGGACAGTGGACATTTCAGGGACACCAGGCACCCTGGATGGGCACGGGGTGCCTCATGCCCCCCTCTGTGCCCCCCCCCCCAGGTGGACAACTCCTCCCTGACGGGCGAGTCGGAGCCGCAGACGCGCTCCCCGGAGTTCACGCACGAGAACCCCCTGGAGACGCGCAACATCTGCTTCTTCTCCACCAACTGCGTGGAAGGTGGGCACCCACCACGTCCCCCTGCACCCTGGGGGTGTCCCCGAGCTCTTTGTCGCCCTCATCCCCCTGCCACCCTGCCAGGCACCGCGCGGGGCATCGTCATCTCCACGGGGGACCGGACGGTGATGGGCAGGATCGCGTCGCTGGCCTCGGGGCTGGAGGTGGGGCGGACGCCGATCGCGATGGAGATCGAGCACTTCATCCGCCTCATCACCGGCGTGGCCGTGTTCCTCGGCCTCTCCTTCTTCATCCTCTCGCTCATCCTCGGCTACACCTGGCTCGAGGCCGTCATCTTCCTCATCGGCATCATCGTGGCCAACGTGCCCGAGGGGCTGCTGGCCACCGTCACGGTGAGGGGTTGGGAGTATTGGGAAGGTACTGGGAGGGCACGGGGAGGGCACTGGGAGGCCGTTTGGGGCACTGTTGGGGGAGTTGCACCCTCATCTTCCTCAAGGGCGTCATGGTGGCCCAAGGGCTGCTGGCCACCATCATTGTGAGAGGGAGTACTGGGAGAGCACTGGGAAGGATCTGGGAGCACTGGGAGGGCACTGGAGGGCACTGGGAGGCCATTCGGGGCACTGTTGGGGGGGCTACACCCTCATCTTCCTCATGGGCATCATGGTGGCCAATGTGCCCCAAGGGCTGCTGGCCACCATCATTGTGAGAGGGAGTACTGGGAGAGCACTGGGAAGGATCTGGGAGCACTGGGAGGGAACTGGGAGGGCACTGGGAAGGAAATATGGGGCAGTTGGGAGCATTGCTGGGGGGGCTGCACTCTCATCTTCTTCATGGGCATCATGGTGGCCAATGTGCCCCAAGGGCTGCTGGCCACCATCATTGTGAGAGGGAGTACTGGGAGAGCACTGGGAAGGATCTGGGAGCACTGGGAGGGCACTGGAGGGCACCGGGAAGGAGATATGGGGCATTGGTGGGGGGGCTACACCCTCATCTTCCTCATGGGCATCATGGTGGCCAACGTGCCCCAAGGGCTGCTGGCCACCATCATTGTGAGAGGGGACACTGGGAGTACTGGGAGGACACTGGGAGGGAAATATGGAGGTCCCTGGGGGGCAGTTTGGGGTCCCACCCGACCTCCATGGGTGCCCCCAGACTCCCTGGGTGCCCCCCAGATGTGCCTGACCCTGGCAGCCAAGGGGGGGCTGCGTACTGAGGGCACATTGGGGGGTCCGTGGGTTCAGTTTTGGGATCAGTGGGGGGATCTGTGCACCCCATAGGGGGGTCCCACCCCCCTGTGACACCCCTGGGTGCCCCCAGACCCACCTGGGATGCGCCTGACGCTGCTGACCGAGCCCGTGCCATGGAGGGCTGTGCATTGAGGGGTCCGTGGGTTCAGTTTTGGGGGTCAGTGGGGGGATCTGTGCACCCCTTAGAGGGGGTCCCACCCCCCTGTGACACCCCTGGGGTGCCCCCAGACCCACCTGGGACGTGCCTGACACTGCTGACCGAGCCCGTGCCATGGGGGCTGTGCATTGAGGGGTCCGTGGGTTCAGTTTTGGGGGTCAGTGGGGGGATCTGTGCACCCCATGGGGGGGGTCCCACCCCTGTGACACCCTGGGGTGCCCCCCAGGTGTGCCTGACCCTGACTGCCAAGCGAATGGCGAGGAAGAACTGCCTGGTGAAGAACCTGGAGGCCGTGGAGACCTTGGGGTCCACCTCCACCATCTGCTCGGACAAGACGGGGACGCTGACCCAGAACCGCATGACCGTGGCCCACATGTGGTTCGACAACCAGATCCACGAGGCCGACACCACCGAGGACCAGTCAGGTGCGTGGGGGGCACCCCAAATCGCCAGTTCTGCCGGCACCCCGATCCCCTGGAACCCCAACGCCCTGGAACTTCCGTACCCAAATCTATTGGCACCCCGATCCCCCTGGAACCCCAATGCCCTGGAACCCAGATCCTCTGGAACCCTCAATCCCCAGACACCTCAATCTCTTGGAATCCCAATCCCTCAGCATCCTGATCCCCTGGAACCCCAATTCCCCAGCACCCCAATCCCCAGACACCTCAATCTCCTGGAACCCAAATCCCCTGGCACCCCAATGCCTGGACACCTCCATCTCCTGGAACCCCAATCCCCCAGAACCCCAATCACCAGACACCTCAATCACTTGGAACCCCAGTCCCCTGGAACCCCAATTCCCGGAACCCCAATCCCTGGAACCCAGATCCCTGGACACCTCCATCTCCTGGAACTCAAATCCCCCAGAACTGCAATTCCCTGGTCCCCCGACACCCCCAATCCCCAGACACCTCAATCTCTTGGAATCCCAATCCCTCAGCATCCTGATCCCCTGGAACCCCAATCCTCTGGAACCCCAATCCCCAGCACCCCAATCCCCAGACACCTCCATCTCCTGGAACCCAAATCTCCCAGAACCCCAATCCCCTGGAACCCAGATCCCCTGGAACCCCCAATCCCCAGACGCCTCAGTCTCTTGGAACCCCAATCCCTGGAACCCCAATCCCCCAACACCCCAATCCCCTGGAACCCCAATCCCTGGAACCCCAATCCCCCAACACCCCAATCCCCTCGAACCCCAATCCCTGGAACCCCAATCCCCCAACACTCCAATCCCTGGAACCCCAATCCCTGGAACCCCAATCCCCAGAAACCCCAATCCCTGGAACCCCAATCCCTGGAACCCCAATCCCCCAACACCCCAATCCCTGGAACCCCAATCCCTGGAACCCCAATCCCCCAACACTCCAATCCCTGGAACCCAGATCCCCCGACACCCCCAATCCTTTCCCTGGCACGTGACCCCCCCTGAGCCCCCCCATCCCAGGGGTCCCCCTTTTCTCACTCCTGACCCTCCCTCGTCCCCCTGTCCCCCTTCCTGGGACCCCTCTCTAAGGTCACGGGGGTGTCCCCACCCATCCGGGGGTGTCCCCCCACCCATGTCCCCTGACGGTGCCCGCTGTCCCCAGGTGCCACCTTCGACAAGCGCTCGCCCATATGGGCGGCCCTGGTGACACTGGGGTGGTCAGTGGGTGACACCAGGGTGGTCAATGGGTGACACTGGGGTGGTCAGTGGGTGACAATGGGGTGGTCAATGGGTGACACTGGGGTGGTCAGTGAGTGGCACTGGGGACACCGGGGTGGTCAGTGAGTGACACTGGGGTGGTCAGTGGGTGGCACTGGTGACACCGAGCTGCTCAGTGGGTGACACTGGGGTGGTCAGTGGGTGGCACTGATGACACTGGGCTGGTCAATGGGTGACACTGGGGTGGTCAGTGGGTGACAATGGGGTGGTCAGTGGGTGGCACTGGTGACACCGAGGTGGTCAATGGGTGACACCGAGCTGCTCAGTGGGTGATAATAGGGTGGTCAGTGGGTGACACTGGTGACACCGAGCTGCTCAGTGGGTGACACCACGGGTGTCCCCCACACCCCTGCCAGCTCCCGCTGTCCCCAGGTGCCACCTTTGACAAGCGCTCGCCCATATGGGCGGCCCTGGTGACACCGGGGTGGTCAATGGGTGACACTGGGATGGTTAGTGGGTGGCACTGGTGACACCGAGGTGGTCAGTGGGTGACACTGGGCTGGTCAGTGGGTGACACTGGGATGGTCAGTGGGTGGCACTGGTGACAATGGGGTGGTCAATGGGTGACACTGGGGTGGTCAGTGGGTGGCACTGGTGACACCGAGGTGGTCAGTGGGTGACACTGGGCTGGTCAGTGGGTGACACTGGGATGGTCAGTGGGTGGCACTGGTGACACCGAGGTGGTCAGTGGGTGACACTGGGCTGGTCAGTGGGTCACACTGGGATGGTCAGTGGGTGGCACTGGTGACAATGGGGTGGTCAATGGGTGACACCAGGGTGGTCAGTGGGTGACAGTGGGGCGGTCAGTGAGTGACACTGGGGTGGTCAGTGAGTGGCACTGGGGACACCGAACTGCTCAGTGGGTGACACTGGGGTGGTCAGTGGGTGGCACTGGTGACACTGAGGTGGTCAATGGATGACACCAGGGTGGTCAGTGGGTGACACTGGAGTGGTCAGTGGGTGACACTGGGGTGGTCAATGGGTGACACCAGGGTGGTCAGTGGGTGACACTGGAGTGGTCAGTGGGTGACACTGGGGTGGTCAATGGGTGACAATGGGGTGGTCAGTGGGTGACACCGCGGGTGTCCCCCACACCCCTGCCAGCTCCCGCTGTCCCCAGGTGCCACCTTCGACAAGCGCTCGCCCACGTGGGCGGCCCTGGCGCGCATCGCGGGGCTCTGTAACCGCGCCGTGTTCAAGCCCGGCCAGGAGAACGTCTCCATCTCCAAGGTCCGGGGGGGGTCCCCGAGACCCCGGGGGAGGGGGCACGGGTCCCTGAGGTGCCGGGGGAGGGGGCACGGGTCCCGGAGGCTCCGGGGGAGGGGGACACGGGTCCCTGAGGTGCCGGGGGAGGGGGACACGGGTCCCTGAGGCTCCGGGGGAGGGGGACACGGGTGCCCGAGGTGCCGGGGGAGGGGGACACGGGTCCCTGAGGCTCCGGGGGAGGGGGACACGGGTGCCCGAGGCTCGGGGGGAGGGGGACACGGGTCCCTGAGGCTCCGGGGGAGGGGGACACGGGTCCCTGAGGCTCGGGGGGAGGGGGACACGGGTGCCCGAGGTGCCGGGGGAGGGGGACACGGGTGCCCGAGGTGCCGGGGGAGGGGGACACGGGTGCCTGAGGCTCCGGGGAGGGGGACACGGGTGCCTGAGGCTCCGGGGAGGGGGACACGGGTCCCTGAGGCTCCGGGGAGGGGGACACGGGTGCCCGAGGTGCCGGGGGAGGGGGACACGGGTCCCTGAGGCTCCGGGGGAGGGGGACACGGGTCCCTGAGGTGCCGGGAAGGGGGACACGGGTGCCCGAGGTGCCGGGGGAGGGGGACACGGGTCCCTGAGGCTCCGGGGGAGGGGGACACGGGTGCCCGAGGTGCTGGGGGAGGGGGACACGGGTGCCTGAGGCTCCGGGGGAGGGGGACACGGGTGCCCGAGGTGCCGGGGGAGGGGGACACGGGTCCCGGGGGCTCCGGGGGAGGGGGACACGGGTCCCGGAGGCTCCGGGGGAGGGGGACACGGGTCCCTGAGGTGCCGGGGAGGGGGACACGGGTGCCCTGAGGCTCCGGGGGAGGGGGACACGGGTGCCCGAGGTGCCGGGGGAGGGGGACACGGGTGCCCGAGGTGCCGGGGAGGGGGACACGGGTCCCGGAGGCTCCGGGGAGGGGGGACACGGGTCCCTGAGGCTCCGGGGGAGGGGGACACGGGTCCCTGAGGTGCCGGGGGAGGGGGACACGGGTGCCCGAGGCCACGGGGAGGGGGACACGGGTCCCGGGGGCTCCGGGGGAGGGGGACACGGGTCCCTGAGGCTCCGGGGGAGGGGGACACGGGTGCCTGAGGCTCCGGGGGAGGGGGACACGGGTGCCCGAGGCCACGGGGAGGGGGACACGGGTGCCTGAGGCTCCGGGGGAGGGGGACACGGGTGCCCGAGCCCCCCGTGACCCCGCGGTGCCCCCTCCCGCAGCGGGACACGGCCGGGGACGCGTCCGAGTCGGCGCTGCTCAAGTGCATCCAACTGTCCTGCGGCTCCGTGAAGAGGATGAGGGACAGGAACCCCAAAGTCACCGAGATCCCCTTCAACTCCACCAACAAGTACCAGGTACTGGGGGTACTGGGAGCACTGGGAGCGCTGGGAGCGCTGGGAGCACTGGGAGGGGCGACTAGGGCCAATGGGAGCGCTGGGTGTGCTGGGAGAGGGGAACTGGGAGGACTGGGAGGGGGAGCTGGGGGAGCTGAGGGCACTGAGGGCACTGGGAAGGGGGTGCTGGGGCCAATGGGAGCACTGGGAGGAGGCGCTGGCGGTGCTAAAAGCACTGGGAGCACTGGGAGTGGCAACTAGGGCCAATGAGAGCACTGGGAGTGCTGGGAGAGGGGAACTGGGAGGACTGGGAGGGGGAACTGGGGGCACTGGGAGCACTGGGAGGAGGCACTGGGGGTGCTAAAAGCACTGGGAGGGGGCACTGGGGGTGCTAAAAGCACTGGGAGCACTGGGAGGGGCAACTAGGGCCAATGGGAGTACTGGGAGTGCTGGGAGAGGGGCACTGGGAGCACTGGGAGGGGGAACTGGGGGCACTGGGAGGGGCAACTAGGGCCAATGGGAGCACTGGGAGTGCTGGGAGAGGGGCACTGGGAGGACTGGGAGGGGGAACTGGGGGAACTGAGGGCACTGGGAGGGGGGTGCTGGGGCCACTGGGAGCACTGGGAGGGGGCACTGAGAGCAATGGGAGGGGAAACTGGGGGTACTGGGAGAGGGACGCTGAGGGTACTGGGGGCACTGGTGGGCAGTGGGCGGCACTGGGGAGGTGGGCGAGTGGCACTGGTGACGCTGGGGTGGTCAGTGACTGGTGTGGGTGACACCGCAGTGGTCAGTGGGTGACGGGAGGGCGCTCAGTGGGTGGCACTGCGGACACCAGAACGGTCAGCGGGTGACACTGCTGGGGGGTGGGTGGCACTGGTGGCACTGGGCGGTGGTGGGTGACACTGGGGTGACCGTGGGTGACACTGGGATGCCTGTGGGTGACACTGGGGTGACACCAGGCCGTGTGTGGGTGACACGGGTCACACTGGGCAGTGTGTGGGTGACACTGGGGTGCCTGTGGGTGACACTGGTGACACTGGGCAGTGTGTGGGTGACACTGGGACGCCTGTGGGTGACACTGGTGACACCAGACCATGTGTGGGTGACCCTGGGGTGGCTCTGGATGACCCTAGGGTGCCTGTGGGTGACCCTGGGATGCCTGTGGGTGACACTGGGCAGTGTGTGGGTGACACTGGGGTGCCTGTGGGTGACACTGGGATGCCTGTGGATGACACTGGGGTGACACCAGGCCATGTGTGGGTGACACTGGTGACACTGGGCAGTGTGTGGGTGACACTGGGGTGGCTCTGGGTGACCCTGGGGTGCCTGTGGGTGACACTGGTGACACCGGGCAGTGTGTGGGTGACCCTGGGGTGCCTGTGGGTGACACTGGGGTGCCTGTGGGTGACACTGGTGACACCGGGCAGTGTGTGGGTGACCCTGGGGTGCCTGTGGGTGACACTGGGCAGTGTGTGGGTGACCCTGGGGTGCCTGTGGGTGACACTGGTGACACTGGGCAGTGTGTGGGTGACCCTGGGGTGCCTGTGGGTGACACTGGGCAGTGTGTGGGTGACCCTGGGGTGCCTGTGGGTGACACTGGGCAGTGTGTGGGTGACACTGGGATGCCTGTGGGTGACACTGGGCAGCGTGTGGGTGAAACTGGGATGCCTGTGGGTGAAACTGGGATGCCTGTGGGTGACCCCGGGGCGGCTCTGGGTGACCCGGGGGTGACACTGGGACGCCTGTGGGTGACACTGGGCAGTGTGTGGGTGACCCTGGGGTGGCTCTGGGTGACCCTGGTGACACCGGGCAGTGTGTGGGTGACCCTGGGGCAGCTCTGGGTGACCCGGGGGTGACAGCGGTCAGTCCGTGTGGGTGCCCCCGTGCCCACCCCGGTGTGTGACACCGCTGTCCCCCTGTCCCCGTGTCCAGCTGTCCATCCACGAGCGCGAGGAGGACCCCCAGGGGTACCTGCTGGTGATGAAAGGAGCCCCCGAGCGCATCCTGGACCGCTGCTCCCGCATCCTCCTGCAGGGCCAGGAGCAGCCGCTGGACCAGGAGATGCGCGAGGCCTTCCAGAACGCCTACCTGGAGCTGGGGGGGCTCGGCGAGAGGGTCCTGGGTACTCCTGGGGGGGTCCTGGGGGGGTTCTGGGGGGCTGGAAGAGGATCCAGAGGGAATTTGGGGGAGCAACACCAGGATGAGGAGGAGAAGGAGTCGTTCAGAGCCCTTACCTGGAGCTGGGGGCGCTCGGGGAGAGGGTCCTGGGTACACCTGGGGGGGTCCTGAGGGCTCCTGGGGGGGTTCTGGGGGGCTGGAAGAGGATCCAGAGGGAATCTGAGGGAGCAACGCCAGGATGAGGAGGAGTTGTTCAGAGCCTCTACCTGGAGCTGGGGGGGCTCGGCGAGAGGGTCCTGGGTACACCCGGGGGGGTCCTGGGGGGGTTCTGGGGGGCTGGAAGAGGATCCCGGGGGGAATCTGGGGGAGCAACACCAGGATGAGGAAGAGAAGGAGCCCTTACCGGGAGCTGGGGGGGCTCAGGGAGAGGGTCCTGGGTACTTCTGGGGGGGTCCTGGGTACACCTGGGCGGCTCCTGGGGGGGTTCTGGGGGTCTGGAAGAGGATCCAGAGGGAATTTGGGGGTCCCGGGGGGAGTAGGACTGGGATGAGAAGGCGAAGGAGTCGTTCAGAGCCTCTACCTGGAGCTGGGGGGGCTCGGGGAGAGGGTCCTGGCTACACCTGGGGGGGTCCTGGGGGGGGTTCTGGGTGTCTGGAAGAGGATCCAGGGGGAATTTGGGGGTCCCTGGAGGAGCAACACAAGGATGAGGAAGAGAAGGAGCCCTTACCTGGAGCTGGGGGGGCTCAGGGAGAGGGTCCTGGGTACTCCTGGGGGGGTCCTGAGGGCTCCTGGGGGGGTTCTGGGGGCTGGAAGAGGATCCCGGGGGGAATTTGGGGGAGCAACGCCAGGATGAGGAGGAGAAGGAGCCCTTACCTGGAGTTGGGAGGGCTCGGGGCTCGGGTCCTGGGTACACCTGGGGGGGTCCTGGGGGCTCCGGGGGGGGTTCTGGGGGGCTGGAAGAGGATCCAGAGGGAATTTGGGGGTCCCGGGGGGAGTAGGACTGGGATGAGAAGGTGAAGGAGTCGTTCAGAGCCTCTACCTGGAGCTGGGGGGGCTCGGGGCTCGGGTCCTGGGTACTCCCGGGGGGGTCCTGAGGGGAAATTTGGGGGGTCCTGAGGGGCAGGGGAGGGGATCCCAGGGAGATTTGGGGATTCCCGAGGGGATTTGGGGGTCCCTGGGGGAGCAGCACCTGGATGAGGAGGGGGAGGAGGTCTTAGAGACCCTCTGAGGGGGGAGGGGATTTGGGGGGCGGGGGGGGTCCCGTGGTTTCCTGGGGGTGCCCTTGGGGTCTCACTGTGCCCCCCCCCCCCGGTGTCCCCAGGGTTCTGTCACCTGTACCTGCCCCCGGACAAGTTCCTGGGGGTGTCCTTGGGGTCTCACCGTGCCCCCCCCCGGTGTCCCCAGGGTTCTGTCACCTGAATTTACCCCCGGACAAGTTCCTGGGGGTGTCCTTGGGGTCTCACTGTGCCCCCCCCCCGGTGTCCCCAGGGTTCTGTCACCTGTACCTGCCCCCGGACAAGTTCCTGGGGGTGTCCTTGGGGTCTCATCGTGTCCCCCCCCCGGTGTCCCCAGGGTTCTGTCACCTGAATTTACCCCCGGACAAGTTCCTGGGGGTGTCCTTGGGGTCTCACCGTGCCCCCCCCCGGTGTCCCCAGGGTTCTGTCACCTGTACCTGCCCCCGGACAAGTTCCCCCGCGGGTTCCGCTTCGACGCGGACGAGGTGAATTTCCCCACGAGCGACCTTTGCTTCGTGGGCCTCATGTCCATGATCGACCCCCCCCGCGCCGCCGTCCCCGACGCCGTCGGGAAGTGCCGGAGCGCCGGCATCAAGGTGGGACCCCCCCCCCCCCAACACCCTCGGCACCCCAAAAACCCCCCCCGAGCCAGCCCGGATCCCCCCTCCCCATCTCCCTGTCCGTCCATCCCCCCCCGTATCCCAAATCCTTCCCCCCAAATCCCTCCCTGTCCCCCTCCTTATCCCCCCCACCCCCAAATCCTCCCTATCCCCCCATCCCAATCCTCCCGCCCCCCCTTATCCCCCCGTATCCCCCCAATCCTGCCCCCCTCATCCCTCTACATCCCCCCCATCCCCCCCCGCTCCCCCCATCTCCCCCATCCTCCCGACCCCTCCCTGATCTCCCCAATCCCCCCCTCCTCCCATCCCCCATCCCCTCACCCACCCTCCCCTCACTGGGAGGGGCGACTAGGGCCAATGGGAGCGCTGGGAGTGCTGGGAGAGGGGAACTGGGAGCACTGGGAGGGGGAACTGGGGGAGCTGAAGGCACTGAGGGCACTGGGAAGGGGGTGGTGGGGCAACTGGGAGCACTGGGAGGGGGCGCTGGCGGTGCTAAAGGTGTCCCTTCCACGTCCGCACCAGTGTCCCCAGTGCCCCCCACCCCTCCAACCCCCCCGTGTCCCCTCCATGTCCCCCCCCAACTCCCCCACCCCGTCCAACCCCCCTTGTTCCCCCCATCCCCCCCCCCATTCCCGGTGTCCTCCCCACTCCGGGGGTGCCCCCAGGTGTCCCCCAGGTGTCCCCCAGGTGTCCCCCAGGTGCTGACGGTGTCCCCGGTACCCCCCCCCCCCCCCAAGGTGATCATGGTGACCGGGGACCACCCGATCACGGCCAAGGCCATCGCCAAAGGCGTCGGGATCATCTCCGAGGGCAACGAGACCGTGGAGGACATCGCGGCACGGCTGAACATCCCCGTCAGCCAGGTGAACCCCAGGTGAGCCGGGGAAGCCCAGGTGAGTCCCAGGTGAGCCCCAGGTGAGCCCCAGGGCAACCCCAGGTGAGCCCAGGTGAGCCCCAGGGGAAGCCCAGGTGAGCCCCAGGGCAACCCCAGGTGAGCCCAGGTGAGCCCAGGTGAGCCCCAGGTGAGCTCCAGGTGATTCCCCAGGGCAACCCCAGGTGAGCCCCAGGTGAGCCCCAGGGCAACCCCAGGTGAGCCCAGGTGAGCCCCAGGGGAAGCCCAGGTGAGCCCAGGTGAGCCCCAGGTGAGCTCCAGGTGATTCCCCAGGGCAACCCCAGGTGAGCCCCAGGTGAGCCCCAGGGCAACCCCAGGTGAGCCCAGGTGAGCCCCAGGGGAAGCCCAGGTGAGCCCAGGTGAGTCCCAGGTGAGCCCCAGGTGAGCCCCAGGGCAACCCCAGGTGAGCCCAGGTGAGCCCCAGGGGAAGCCCAGGTGAGCCCAGGTGAGCCCCAGGTGAGCTCCAGGTGATTCCCCAGGGCAACCTCAGGTGAGCTCCAGGTGAGCTGGGGAAGCCCAGGTGAGCCCCAGGGGAAGCTCAGGTGAGCCCCAGCTGATCCCTTGGTGAGCCCCAGGTGAGCCTCAGGTGAGCCCCAGGTGATCTGGGGAAGCCCAGGTGAGCCAGGCAGGGGGATTGAGGGGCTTTTGGGGGTTTCTGGGGGTGTTCCCGCAGGAATTTTGGGGTGCTGACCCCCCCCCCCCGTGACCCCCCAGGGCGTGTTTGGTGCACGGCTCGGACCTCAAGGACATGAGCTGGGGAGGGGGCTTGGGAGGGGACTTGGGATGGGGCGCCGGGGTTTCCCAGGAATTTTAGGGTTCTGGGGATTTTTCCTGGGAATTTGGGGGTCGTGACCCCCCCGCGACCCCCCCAGGGAGGCCAAGGCGTGCGTGGTGCACGGCTCGGACCTCAAGGACATGAGCTCGGAGCAGCTGGACGAGATCCTGCGCAACCACACCGAGATCGTCTTCGCGCGCACGTCCCCCCAGCAGAAACTGATCATCGTCGAGGGGTGCCAGCGACAGGTGGCACCGCCCGGCCCTGTCACCTGTGCCACCTGTGCCACCTGTGCCACCTGTGTCATCTGTGTCACCTGTGTCATCTCTGTCATCTGTGTCACCTGTGTCACCTGTGCCACCTGTGCCACCTGTGTCATCTGTGTCACCTGTGTCATCTCTGTCATCTGTGCCACCTGTGCCACCTGTGCCACCTGTGCCACCTGTGTCATCTGTGTCACCTGTGTCATCTCTGTCACCTGTGTCACCTGTGCCACCTGTGCCACCTGTGCCACCTGTGTCATCTGTGCCACCTGTGTCACCTGTGCCACCTGTGCCACCTGTGTCATCTCTGCCACCTGTGTCACCTGTGTCACCTGTGTCACCTGTGTCACCTCTGTCATCTCTGTCATCTGTGTCACCTGTGCCACCTGTGCCATCTCTGCCACCTGTGCCACCTGTGTCACCTGTGTCACCTGTGTCACCTGTGTCACCTCTGTCACCTGTGTCATCTGTGTCATCTGTGCCACCTGTGCCACCTGTGCCACCTGTGTCACCTGTGCCACCTGTGTCATCTGTGTCACCTGTGTCACCTGTGCCACCTGTGTCATCTGTGTCACCTGTGTCGCCTGTGTCTGTCACCTGTGCCACCTGTGTCATCTGTGCCATCTGTGCCACCTGTGCCACCTGTGTCATCTTTGTCATCTTTGTCATCTCTGTCACCTGTGTCACCTGTGTCACCTGTGTCACCTGTGTCATCTGTGTCACCTGTGCCACCTGTGTCATCTGTGTCACCTGCGTCACCTGTGTCACCTGTGCCACCTGTGTCATCTGTGTCGCCTGTGTCTGTCACCTGTGCCACCTGTGTCATCTGTGCCATCTGTGCCACCTGTGCCACCTGTGTCATCTTTGTCATCTCTGTCACCTGTGTCACCTGTGCCACCTGTGCCACCTGTGTCATCTGTGTCATCTGTGTCATCTCTGTCATCTCTGTCACCTGTGTCACCTGTGTCACCTGTGCCGCCTGTGCCACCTGTGTCATCTCTGTCATCTGTGCCACCTGTGTCACCTCTGTCACCTGTGTCATCTGTGCCATCTCTGTCACCTGTGCCACCTGTGCCACCTGTGTCACCTGTGTCACCTGTGTCTGTCACCTGTGCCACCTGTGTCATCTCTGTCATCTGTGTCACCTGTGTCACCTGTGTCATCTCTGTCACCTGTGCTCCCTGTCCCCATATCCCCTTATCCCCATAACACGATATCCCTTCTGCTCTGTCCTCTGTCACCTGTCCTTTGTCACCTGTCCCCTGCTGTCCCTGTCCCTTGCTGCTCCCAGTCCCATGGTGTCCCACACTGTCCCCAGTCCCGTGTCCCAAAGTGTCCCCAGTCCCGTGTCCCACGCTGTCCCCATCCTCATGTCCCACGGTGTCCCCAAATCCATGTCCCACACTGTCCCCAGTCCCGTGTCCCACGGTGTCCCCAGTCCCGTGTCCCACACTGTCCCCAGTCCCGTGTCCCACACTGTCTGTCCCCAGTCCCGTGTCCCAAAGTGTCCCCAGTCCCATGTCCCACACTGTCCCCATCCTCATGTCCCATGGTGTCCCCATCCCTGTGGTGGACCCTTGATGTGCCCATCCCCCTGATGTTCCCACAGCCCACGGTGTCCCCCAATGCCCCCAATGCCCCCAACGCCCCCAATGCCCCCAATGCCCCCAATGCCCCCAATGTCCCCAATGTCCCCAGTGTACCCAGTATCCCCAGTGTACCCAGTATCCCCAGTACCCCCAATACCCCCAGTGTCCCCAGAGTCCCCAATGCCCTCAATATCCTCAATGCCCCCAGTGTCCCCAGTGTCCCCAATACCCCCAATGTCCCCAGTCCCCAGTGTACCCAGTATCCCCAGTACCCTCAATGTCCCCAATGTCCCCAGTGTTCCCAATACCCCCAATGTCCCCACACCCCACAGTGTCCCCAATACCCCCAGTATCCCCAATATCCCCAATGTCCCCAGTGTCCCCAATACCCCCAGTATCCCCAATGTCCCCAATGTCTCCAGTGTCCCCACTGTCCCCAATATCCTCAATGTCCCCACTGTCCCCAATGTCCCCAGTGTCCCCAACATTCCCAATGTCCCCAATGTCCCCAATACTCCCAACGTCCCCAGCATCCCCAATATCCCCAATATCCCCAATGTCCCCAGTGTCCCCAATGTCCCCAATGTCCCCAGAGTCCCCAATGTCCCCACTACCCCCACTGTCCCCAATGTCTCCAGTGTCCCCACTGTCCCCAATACCCTCAATGTGCCCAGTGTCCCCAATGTCCTCAATACCCCCACTGTCCCCCATGTCCCCAGTGTCCCCAACATTCCCAGTATCCCCAATACCCCCAATGTCTCCACACCCCACAGTGTCCCCAATACCCCCAGTATCCCCAATATCCCCAGTGTCCCCAATACCCCCAGTATCCCCAATATCCCCAATGTCCCCAATGTCCCCAGTGTCCCCAATACCCACAATGTCCCCAATGTCCCCAATGTCCCCAGTGTCCCCAATACCCCCAATATCCCCAGTATCCCCAATACCCCCAGTATCCCCAATACCCCCAATGTCCCCAACATCCCCAGGGTGCCATTGTGGCGGTGACGGGTGACGGCGTCAATGACTCTCCGGCGTTGAAGAAGGCAGACATCGGGATCGCCATGGGCATCGCCGGCTCCGACGTGTCCAAGCAGGCAGCCGACATGATCCTGCTGGACGACAACTTCGCCTCCATCGTCACCGGCGTCGAGGAAGGTCGGCGACAGGCACAGGGGTTTGGGGACATCGGGGATGTTGGGGGCATTTGGGGACAATAGGGGTGTTGGGGACGTTGGGGATACTGAGGACATTGGGGACATTGGAGGCATTGGGGGGTTGGGGACAATGGGGGCACTGGGGGCATTGGAGACAATGGGGGCACTGGAGGCATGGGGGGCACTGGGGACATTGGGGACATTGGGGGCACTGGGGGCATTGGGGACATTGGGGGCACTGGAGTCATTGGGGACATGGGGGGTACTGGGGACAATGGGGGCACTGGGGGCACTGGGGGCATTGGGGACATGGGGGGCACTGGGGACAATGGGGACAATGGGGACATTGGGGGAACTGGGGGCATTGGGGACAATGGGGGCACTGGGGGCATTGGGGGCACTGGGGGCATTGGGGGCACTGGGGGCACTGGAGGAATTGGGGGCACTGGGGGCATTGGGGACAATGGGGGCACTGGGGGCATTGGGGGCACTGGGGACACTGGAGGCATTGGGGGCACTGGGGGCATTGGGGACAATGGGGACACTGGGGGCATTGGGGGTATTGATGACATTGGGGTCATTGGGGACATTTGGGGACATTTGGGGACATCTGGGGACGCCGCTGGCCCCTCGCAGGCCGCCTGATCTTCGATAACCTGAAGAAGTCGATCGCCTACACCCTGACCAGCAACATCCCCGAGATCACCCCGTTCCTGCTCTTCATCATCGCCAACATCCCGCTGCCCCTGGGCACCGTCACCATCCTCTGCATCGACCTGGGCACCGACATGGTGAGGGGGGACCCGGAATCCATCCCAAATCCATCACAGAGACCCCAAATCCATCCCAAATCCATCCCAAATCCACCCAGAGACCCCAAATTCACCCCAAATCCATCACAGAGACCCCAAATCCATCACGGAGACCCCAAATTCCCCTTCCCTGGGCACCGTCACCATCCTCTGCATCGACCTGGGCACCGACATGGTGAGGGGGGACCCCAAATCCACCCCAAATCCATCCCAAATCCATCCCAAATCCACCCAGAGACCCCAAATCCATCCCAAATCCATCCAGAGACCCCAAATCCATCCCAAATCCATCCCAAATCCACCCAGAGACCCCAAATCCATCCCAAATCCACCCAGAGACCCCAAATCCATCCCAAATCCATCCCAAATCCATCCCAAATCCACCCAGAGACCCCAAATCCATCCCAAATCCATCCCAAATCCATCCCAAATCCACCCAGAGACCCCAAATCCATCCCAAATCCATCCAGAGACCCCAAATCCATCCCAAATCCACCCAGAGACCCCAAATTCACCCCAAATCCATCACAGAGACCCCAAATCCATCACGGAGACCCCAAATTCCCCTTCCCTGGGCACCGTCACCATCTTCTGCATCGACCTGGGCACTGACATGGTGAGGGGGGACCCCGAATCCACCCCAAATCCATCCCAAATCCATCCCAAATCCACCCAGAGACCCCAAATCCATCCCAAATCCACCCAGAGACCCCAAATCCATCCCAAATCCATCCCAAATCCACCCAGAGACCCCAAATCCATCCCAAATCCATCCCAAATCCACCCAGAGACCCCAAATCCATCCCAAATCCACCCAGAGACCCCAAATCCATCCCAAATCCATCCCAAATCCATCCCAAATCCACCCAGAGACCCCAAATCCATCCCAAATCCATCCCAAATCCATCCCAAATCCACCCAGAGACCCCAAATCCATCCCAAATCCACCCAGAGACCCCAAATCCATCCCAAATCCATCCCAAATCCATCCCAAATCCACCCAGAGACCCCAAATCCATCCCAAATCCATCCCAAATCCATCCCAAATCCACCCAGAGACCTCAAATCCACCCAGAGACCCCAAATTCCCCTTCCTGTGGGACGTCACCATCCTGGGCACGGACATGGTGAAGGGGGACCCCGAATCCATCCCAAATCCATCCCAAATCCATCCCAAATCCACCCAGAGACCCCAAATCCATCCCAAATCCATCCAGAGACCCCAAATCCATCATGGAGACCCCAAATTCCCCTTCCCTGGGCACCGTCACCATCCTCTGCATCGACCTGGGCACCGACATGGTGAGGGGGGACCCGGAATCCATCCCAAATCCATCCCAAATCCATCCCAAATCCACCCAGAGACCCCAAATCCATCCCAAATCCATCCCAAATCCATCCCAAATCCACCCAGAGACCCCAAATCCATCCCAAATCCATCCCAAATCCACCCAGAGACCCCAAATCCATCCCAAATCCACCCAGAGACCCCAAATCCATCCCAAATCCATCCCAAATCCACCCAGAGACCCCAAATCCATCTCAAATCCATCCCAAATCCATCCCAAATCCACCCAGAGACCCCAAATCCATCCCAAATCCCTCTGGGAATCCAAAATCCATCCCAAACCCATCCCAAATCCCGCTGCCCCTGGGCACCGCCAGCATCCCATGGCATGGGACAGTGGGTGACGTGGGGGTGCCTTTGGGTGCCACAGGGTGCCACAGGGGTGACACTGTGTGCCATGAGGGCACCGTTGGGTGCCACTGGGTGCCACAGCGGTGACACTGTGTGCCATGAGGGCACCACTGGGTGCCACTGGGTGCCACAGCGGTGACACTGTGTGCCATGAGGGTGCCATTGGGTGCCACTGGGTGCCACAGCGGTGACATTGTGTGCCATGAGGGCACCGTCGGGTGCCACTGGGTGCCACAGGGGTGCCACAGCGGTGACATTGTGTGCCATGAGGGCACTGTCGGGTGCCACTGGGTGCCACAGGGGTGCCACCGCTCTCCCCTCAGGTGCCCGCCATCTCGCTGGCGTACGAGGCGGCCGAGAGCGACATCATGAAACGGCAACCACGGAACCCCCGCAGCGACAAACTGGTCAACGAGCGGCTCATCAGCATGGCCTACGGGCAGATCGGTCAGTGGTCACTCCGTGGTCACTCGGGGTCACTCAGGGGTCACTCAGGCTCATCAGCATGGCCTACGGGCAGATCGGTCAGTGGTCACTCCGTGGTCACTCGGGGTCACTCAGAGGTCATTCAGGGTCACTCAGGCTCATCAGCATGGCCTACGGGCAGATCGGTCAGTGGTCACTCCGTGGTCACTCGGGGTCACTCAGGGGTCACTCAGGCTCATCAGCATGGCCTACGGGCAGATCGGTCAGTGGTCACTCTGTGGTCACTCGGGGTCACTCAGGGGTCACTCAGGCTCATCAGCATGGCCTACGGGCAGATCGGTCAGTGGTCACTTGGGGTCACTCGGGGGTCACTCGGGGTCACTCGGGGGTCACTCAGGCTCATCAGCATGGCCTACGGGCAGATCGGTCAGGGTGGGACCCTGGGATCCCAAATCCCATGGGATTCTGGTCCCAATCCCAATCCCGACCCCAATCCCGACCCCAATCCCGACCCCAATCCCGATCCCAATCCCGATCCCGATCCCACAGGGATGATCCAGGCTCTGGGAGGGTTCTGATCCCAATCCCAATCCTGACCCCAATCCCGATCCCAATCCTGATCCCAATCCTGACCCCAATCCTGATCCCAATCCTGACCCCAATCCCGATCCCAATCCCGATCCCACAGGGATGATCCAGGCTCTGGGCAGGTTCTGATCCCAATCCCAATCCCGATCCCGATCCCACAGGGATGATCCAGGCTCTGGGCGGGTTCTTCACCTACTTCGTGATCCTGGCCGAGAACGGTTTCCTGCCAGGGACGCTGCTGGGGATCCGCCTGGCCTGGGACGATCGCTCCAAGAACGACCTGGAGGATTCCTACGGACAGGAGTGGGTGAGGGACCCTAAAACTGCCCCTGCACAGCCCGGACAGCCCAGTTACGCACCAGTTACACACCAGTTACACACTGGTTAGACACCGGTTACACATCAGTTGCACACCAGTTACACACCGGTTACACACCAGTTACATCCCGGTTATACATCAGTTACACACCAGTTACACACCGGTTACACACCAGTTACACACTGGTTACACATCAGTTACACACCGGTTACACACCGGTTACACACTGGTTATACATCAGTTACACACCAGTTACACACTGGTTACACAGTGGTTACACACTGGTTACACACCAGTTATACATCAGTTACACACCAGTTACACGCCAGTTACACATCAGTAACACACCGGTTACACACCAGTTACACACTGGTTATACATCAGTTACACACCAGTTACACACCAGTTACACTCTGGTTACACACCAGTTACACACCTGTTACACACTGGTTACACACCGGTTACACACTGGTTATACATCAGTTACACACCAGTTACACACGATATTCATCAGTTACACACCAGTTACACACCAGTTACACACTGGTTAGACACCGGTTACACATCAGTTACACACCAGTTACACACCGGTTACACACCAGTTACATCCCGGTTATACATCAGTTACACACCAGTTACACACCGGTTACACACCAGTTACACACTGGTTACACATCAGTTACACACCAGTTACACACTGGTTACACAGTGGTTACACACTGGTTACACACCAGTTATACATCAGTTACACACCAGTTACACGCCAGTTACACATCAGTAACACACCGGTTACACACCAGTTACACACTGGTTATACATCAGTTACACACCAGTTACACACCAGTTACACTCTGGTTACACACCAGTTACACACCTGTTACACACTGGTTACACACCGGTTACACGCTGGTTATACATCAGTTACACACCAGTTACACACGATATTCATCAGTTACACACTAGTTACACACCAGTTACACACTGGTTAGACACCGGTTACACATCAGTTACACACCAGTTACACACCGGTTACACACCAGTTACATCCCGGTTATACATCAGTTACACACCAGTTACACACCGGTTACACACCAGTTACACACTGGTTACACATCAGTTACACACCGGTTACACACTGGTTACACACTGGTTATACATCAGTTACACACCAGTTACACACTGGTTACACAGTGGTTACACACTGGTTACACACCAGTTATACATCAGTTACACACCAGTTACACGCCAGTTACACATCAGTAACACACCGGTTACACACCAGTTACACACTGGTTATACATCAGTTACACACCTGTTACACACTGGTTACACACCGGTTACACACTGGTTATACATCAGTTACACACCAGTTACACACGATATTCATCAGTTACACACCTGTTACACACCAGTTACATACCGGTTATACATCAGTTACACACCAGTTACACACTGGTTACACACCAGTTACACACCGGTTACACACGTTACACACCGGTTACACACCAGTTATACACTGGCTACACAGCCCTTACACAGCCCTTACACCCCATTTCTGCCCCATTTCCACCCCATTTCCACCCCATTTTCACCCCCATTTCCGCCCCATTTCCACACCCCATTTCTGCCCCCTTTCCGCACCCCATTTCCACCCCATTTACTCATGGTTTTCCACCCCCATTTCCACCCCATTCCACCCCATTTCCACCCCATTTCCACCCCATTTACTCACGGTTTCTGCCCCCATTTCCGCCCCATTTCCGCCCCATTTCCATCCCATTTCTGCCCCATATCCGCCCTATTTCCACCCCATTTACTCATGGTTTTCCACCCCCATTCCCACCCCATTTACTCACAGTTTCTGCCCCCATTCCCACCCCATTTCCACCCCATTTCCCCCATTTACTCACGGTTTCCACCCCGTTTCCACCCCATTCCCACCCCATTTCTGCCCTTCCCACCCCATTTCCTCCCTTCCCACCCCATTCCCACCCCCATCCCACCCCATCCCACCCCATCCCACCCCATTCCACCCCATTTCCGCCCGCTTTCCACCCCATTTCTGCCCCATTTCCACCTCCATTCCCACCCCCGTTTCCACCCCATTTCCACCCCATTTTCCCCTAATTTCCACCCCATCCCACCCCATTTCCACACCCCATTCCCACCTCATTCCACCCCCATTTCCACCTCATTCCACCCCGTTTTCCCCCCATTTCCACCCCATTTCCTCCCCCATTTCCACCCCATTTCCACCTCCATTCCCACCCCATTCCCACCCCATTTCCTCCCCCATTTCCACCCCATTTCCACCTCCATTCCCACCCCATTCCCACCCCATTTACTCATGGTTTCTGCCCCCATTTCCACCCCATTTCCACCCCGTTTACTCACGGTTTACCCCCGCTTGCAGACGTACGAGCAGCGCAAGGTGGTGGAGTTCACGTGCCACACCGCGTTCTTCGCCAGCATCGTCGTGGTGCAGTGGGCGGATCTGATCATCTGCAAGACCCGGCGCAACTCCGTCTTCCAGCAGGGCATGAAGTGCGGCCAAAACACCCCAAAAATCCCCAAAACCCTCCCAAAATCACCCCCAAAATCCCACCTGAAATCCCACCTGAAATCCCACCTGAAAATCACCCCCAAAATCACCCCAAAAATCCCCCAAAATCCACCCCAACTCCGTCTTCCAGCAGGGCATGAAGTGGGGACACCCAAAAATCCCCCCAAATCATCCCAAAAATACCCCCAAAAATCCCACCTCAAACCCACCCCAAAATCCAACTGATAACCTGCCAAAATTCCCCCAAAATCCACCCCAACTCCGTCTTCCAGCAGGGTATGAAGTGTGGCCAAAACACCCCAAAAATACCCCCCAAAATCCCACCCAAAATCCCTCAAACCCACCCCAAAATCACCCCAAAATCCCACCAGAAATCCCACCTCAAACCCACCCCAAAATCACCCCAAATCCAACTTAAAACCTGCCAGAATTCCCCCCAAAATCCACCCCAACTCCGTCTTCCAGCAGGGCATGAAGTGCGGCCAAAACACCCCTAAATCCCCCAAAATCACCCCAAATCACCCCAAAAATCCCACCTGAAATCCCACCCCAAACCCACCCCAAAAATCCCACCTGAAATCCCACCCCAAACCCACCCCAAAATCCAACTGATAACCTGCCAGAATTCCCCCAAAATCCACCCCAACTCCATCTTCCAGCAGGGCATGAAGTGCAGCCAAAACACCCCAAAAATACCCCAAAATCACCCCAAAGATACCACCCGAAATCCGCCCCAAAATCACCCCAAAAATCCCACCCAAAATCCCACTTCAAAATCACCCCAAATTCACCCCAAAATCCAACTTAAAACCTGCCAAAATTCCCCCAAAATCCACCCCAACTCCGTCTTCCAGCAGGGCATGAAGTGAGGACAAAACACCCCAAAAATCCCCCAAAATCCCACCCAAAAATCCCACCCGAAACCCCACCTCAAACCCACCTCAAAATCACCCCAAAAATCCCACCCAAAATCCCTCAAACCCACCCCAAAATCACCCCAAAAATCCCACCCTAAATCCCACTTCAACATCACCCCAAAATCACCCCAAATCCAACTTAAAACCTGCCCGAATTCCCCCCAAATCCACCCCAACTCCGTCTTCCAGCAGGGCATGAAGTGAGGACACCCAAAAATCCCCCAAAATCATCCCCAAAAGACCCCCAAAATCCCACCCAAAATCCCACCTCAAACCCACCTCAAAATCACCCCAAAATCACCCCAAAATCCAACTTAAAACCACCCAAACCCCCCCAACCCCCCCACCCCCCTGAAAACCCTCCCCCAATCCCCCTAAAATACCAAAACCCCTCCAAAACCCCCCAAAACCTCCCCAAAATCCCCAGCCCCCCCCCAAACCTCCTAAAGTCCCCCAAAACCCCTCCACAAAAAAATCCCTAAACCCCCCAAACCTCCCAAGCCCCCCAACTCCCCAAAATAAACCCCAAATCCCCCAACGCCCCCCAAACCACCCCCGACACCTCTCAAACACCCCCAAAACCCCCCTAATTCCCCCAAAAAGTCCCCACCCCCCCAAAAACCCCAAACCGCCCCAGCCCCCTCTCCAAAAATAAACCCCAAACTCCCTCAACCCCCACCCCAAAACCCCAAAACACCCCAATCCCCAAAACCGTCACAATCCCACCCCAGCCCCCCGCCCCTCTTCCAAATCCCCACCCCAAAAAATCCCCAAACTTCCCAAAATCCCAAAAAAACCCCTCAAAATCCCCTAAATCCTACAGGAACAAGATCCTGATTTTCGGGCTGCTGGAGGAGACGGCGCTGGCGGCGTTCCTGTCCTACTGCCCGGGCATGGGGGTGGCCCTGCGCATGTACCCCCTCAAGTGAGGGTCACCCCAAATCCCGAGGGCGCACCCCCAAATCGGAGCTGCCCCAAAAAGGGACAGGGAGCCCAAATTTATGGGGTTTTGTCCCCAAAATTGCAGGGTCACGTGGTGGTTCTGCGCCTTCCCCTATTCCCTGCTCATCTTCGCCTACGACGAGGTGCGGAAACTCATCCTGAGGCGCTACCCCGGAGGTGAGCGGGGACCCCAAAACTGAGGGGGGCACCCCAAAAAGTGGAGGGAGGAGGAAATGGGGCGCCAAGAAATGGGGGAAACGGAAAAAAAAAGGGGGAAAGCCAAAAAAAAGGGGGGAAGCCAAAAGAAAGGGGGAAACCCCCCCAAAAAAGGGGGAAAGCCAAAAAAAAAGCGGGAAACCCCCAAAAATGGGGGAACACCCGCAAAAAATGGGGGAAACCCCAAAAAAAGGAGAAACCCAAAAGAAAGGGGGAAACCAAAAAAAAAAAAAAGGGGGAACCCCAAAAAATGGGGGAGGAGGAAATGGGGCACCAAAAAATGGGGGAAACGCAAAAAAAAGGGGGAAAGCCAAAAGAAAGGGGGAAACCCCCCCAAAAAAGGGGGAACCCACCCCCCCAAAAAAAAGGGGGAAACCCAAAAAAAAGGGGAAACCCAAAAAAAAAGGAGGAAACCCCAAAAAATGGGGGACGAGGAGATGGGGCAGCAAAAAAAAGGGGGAAATGCAAAAAAAAGGAGGAAAGCCAAAAAAAAGGGGAAACCCAAAAAAGGGGGGAAGCCCAAAAAATGGGGGAACACGCCCAAAAAATGGGGGACGAGGAAATTGGGCACCAAAAAATGGGGGAAATGCAAAAAAAAAGGGGGAAACCCTAAAAAAAGAAAAGGGGAGAACCCCCCCCCCGCAAAAAATGGGGGAAAACCAAAAATGGGAAGCCCCAAAAAAGGGAATCCAAAAAAAAAAGGGGAACTCAAGAAATGGGAACCCCAAAAATGGGAACCCCCCAAAAAAAGGGAGGGACTCAAAAAAAGGGGGGGAACCCGAAAAATGGGAAACCCCAAAAAATGGGGGGGCCCCAAAAATGGGAAACCCCCCAAAAAGGGGGGGACCCAAAAAAGGAGGGGAACCCAAAAATGGGAATCCAAAAAAAAAGGGGGGGAATCCTTGAAATGGGAACTCCAAAAAATCGGAAACCCCAAAAATGGGAACCCCAAAAATGGGAAACCCCCCAAAAAGGGGGGAACCCAAAAAGGGGGGGGAACCCAAAAATGGGAATCCCAAAAATGAGAAACCAAAAAAAAAGGGAGAACCCAAGAAATGGGAACCCCAAAAAATAGGAAATCCAAAAAAAAGGGGGGGAACCCAAAAAATGGGAACCCCAAAAAAACGGGGGAACCCAAAAAAGGGGGGGAACCCAAAAATGGGAACCCCAAAAATGGAAATCCAAAAAAAAAAAGGGAGAACCCAAAAAATGGGAAACCCCAAAAATAGGAACCCCAAAAATGGGAAACGCCAAAAAAGGGAATCCAAAAAAAAGGGGGAGAAACCCAGGAAATGGGAACTCCAAAAAACGGGAACCCCAAAAATGGGAAACCCCACAAAAAGGGGGGAACCCCCAAAAAAGGGGGGAACCCGAAAAATGGGAATCCCAAAAATGGGAATCCCAAAAATGAGAATCCAAAAAAAAAGGGGGAACTCAAGAAATGGGAACCTCAAAAACTGGGAAATCCCCAAAAAAGGGGGGGAACCCGAAAAATGAGAACCCCAAAAATGGGAATCCAAAAAAAAGGGGGGAAACACAAGAAATGAGAACCCCAAAAATGGGAACCCCAAAAAATAGGAAATCCAAAAAAAAGGGGGGGAACACAAGAAATGGGAAACCCCAAAAACCCAGAAACCCCCAAAAAAAGGGAAACCCCAAAAAATGGGAAACCCCCAAAAAATGGGGGGAGACCCAAAACCCAAGGGAAACCCCCATAAAAACGGGGGGGGGGGGGGGGGGAACGACCCCAAAACCCAAACACCCGGGGGGGGGGGGGGGGCCGGGGGAATTGGGGTGCCCCCAAAGGGGGTTGGGGACCCCCCAAGGGTTTGGGGTCCCCCCCTTGACGCCCCCTCCCCTTTTTTGTAGGTTGGGTGGAGAAGGAAACCTATTACTGACCCCCCCCCCCGCGGGACCCCCCGGCGCCCCTCCCCCCGCACCCCAAAACTGACCCCGGGGGGTTTTGGGGGGGGTCGGGACCCCCCTGACCCTTGGGGGGCACCCGGACCTTCCCCTACAGAGCAATAAACCAGTTTAACCCCCCCCCTCGTGGACTGGGATGGACTGGGAGGGACTGGGATGGACTGGGAGGGACCCCCCCAGCTCTGTGTGCCCCCAATACCCCATGGACCTCCCCAAATATCCCCAAATTCCCCCCCAGATCCCCCCATAACCCCTCGAATTCGCCCCCAAATTCCCCCAGACCTCCCCAAATTCCCCCAAATCCCCCCCAAATTCCCCCAAATCCCCCCCAAATCCCCCCAAATTCCCCCAAATCCCCCCCAAATTCCCCCAAATCCCCCAAGACCTCCCCAAATTCCCCCAGATCCCCCTCGAATTCCCCCCCAAATTCCCCCAAATTCCCCCAGACCTCCCCAAATTCCCCCAAATCCCCGCAGACTTCCCCAGATCCCCCTCGAATTCGCCCCCAAATTCCCCCAAATCCCCCCCGGCCTCCCCAAATTCCCCCAAATTCCCCCAGACCTCCCCAAATTCCCCATAACCCCTCGAATTTGCCCCCAAATTCCCCCAAATCCCCCCAGATCCCCCTCGAATTCCCCCCCAAATCCCCCCAGACCTCCCCAAATTCCACCAAATCCCCCCAAAATTCCCCCAAATCCCCCCCAGACCTCCCCAGATCCCCCTCGAATTCGCCCCCAAATTCCCCCAAATCCCCCCCGCCCTCCCCAAATTCCCCCAAATCCCCCCAGACCTCCCCAAATTCCCCCAAATCCCCCCCGGCCTCCCCAAATTCCCCCCAAATCCCCCCAGACCTCCCCAAATTCCCCCATAACCCCTCGAATTCCCCCCCAAATTCCCCGAAATTCCCCCAGACCTCCCCAAATTCCCCCAAATCCCCGCAGACTTCCCCAGACCTCCCCAAATTCCCCCAAATCCCCCCCGGCCTCCCCAAATTCCCCCAAATCCCCCCAGACCTCCCCAGATCCTCCCATAACCCCTCGAATTCGCCCCCAAATTCCCTCAAATCCCCCCAGACCTCCCCAAATTCACCCAAATCCCCCCCAAATTCCCCCAAATCCCCCCAGACCTCCCCAAATTCCCCCAAATCCCTCCAGACCTCCCCAAATTCACCCAAATCCCTCCAGACCTCCCCAAATTCCCCCAAATCCCCCCAGATCCCCCTCGAATTCTCCCCCAAATCCCCCCAGACCTCCCCAAATTCCCCCAAATCCCTCCAGACCTCCCCAAATTCACCCAAATCCCTCCAGACCTCCCCAAATTCCCCCAAATCCCCCCAGATCCCCCTCGAATTCCCCCCCAAATCCCCCCAGACCTCTCCAAATTCCCCCAAATCCTCCCAGACCTCCCCAGATCCCCCTCGAATTCGCCCCCAAATCCCCCCAAATCCCCCCAGACCTCCCCAAATTCACCCAAATCCCCCCCAAATCCCCCCAATCCCCCCCAGACCTCCCCAAATTCCACCAAATCCCCCCAAAATTCCCCCAAATCCCCCCCAGACCTCCCCAGATCCCCCTCGAACTCCCCAAATTCCCCCAAATCCCCCCAGATCCCCCTCGAATTCCCTCCCAAATCCCCCCCGGCCTCCCCAAATTCCCCCAAATCCCCCCAGACCTCCCAAATCCCCCCCAAATCCCCCCCATATCCTCCCCAGAACCCCACGTCCCCCCCCCCCCCCGTGTCCCCCATTACCACCCCCAGACCCCCCAAATCCCCCTCGGACCCCCTCAAATCCCTCCCATGACCCCTCAGACTCCCCCAGACCCCAAATATCCTCCCAGACCCCCCCCCCATCCCTCCCAGTTCCCACACACGGGGGTCCCAGGCACCCCTGGACCTGAGTTTGGGGGTCCTGGGCCACCCCAAAACCCAGCACCGAGGTCCCTGGTACCCCAATTCCCACATGCGGGGGTCCCTGGCACCCCCCGCCCCCAAATTTGGGGGTCCCTGGCACCCCCCACCCCCAAATTTGGGGGTCCCTGGCACCCACCCCCATGAGTTTGGGGGTCCTGGGCACTCACCTCCCCAAGTTTGGGGGTCCTGGACACCCCAATTCCCACACCTGGGAATCCCTGGCACCCACATCCCCAAATTTGGGGCTCCGGCCACCCCATAACCCCAAGTTTGGGGGTCCTGGACACCCCAATTCCCACACACGGGGATCCCTGGCACCCACCCCCCCTGAATTTGGGGGTCCCGGCCACCCCATAACCCCAAGAACGAGGGTCCCTGGCACCCACATCCCCAAATTCAGGGGTCCCGGCCACCCCATAACCCCCGCACGGGGATCCCTGGAGCCCACATCCCCAAATTTGGGGGTCCCGACCACCCCATAACCCCAGCACGGGGGTCCCTGGCACCCACATCCCCAAATCTGGGGGTCCCGGCCACCCCATAACCCCAAGTTTGGGGGTCCTGGACACCCCAATTCCCACACCTGGGGATCCCTGGAACCCACATCCCCAAATTTGGGGCTCCTGGCCACCCCATAACCCCAAGAACGAGGGTCCCTGGCACCCACATCCCCAAATTCAGGGGTCCCGGCCACCCCATAACCCCCGCACGGGGATCCCTGGAGCCCACATCCCCAAATTTGGGGGTCCCGACCACCCCATAACCCCAGCACGGGGGTCCCTGGCACCCACATCCCCAAATCTGGGGGTCCCGGCCACCCCATAACCCCAAGTTTGGGGGTCCTGGACACCCCAATTCCCACACCTGGGGATCCCTGGAACCCACATCCCCAAATTTGGGGCTCCTGGCCACCCCATAACCCCCGCACGGGGGTCCTGGACACCCCAATTCCCACGCATGGGGATCCCTGGCACCCACATCCCCAAATTTGGGGGTCCCGGCCACCCCATAACCCCAGCACGGGGGTCCTGGACACCCCAATTCCCACACCTGGGGATCCCTGGCACCCACCCCCCCTGAATTTGGGGGTCCTGAGCACCCCATAACCCCGAGTCTCACGTGGGGGGCAGCGCCCAGGGGTCCCCAACTCCCCCTGCGGACCCCTCCCCGAGCCCCGCGGTGTCCCCGCGGTGTCCCCTGGGCCGGTTCTTTATTTTTCGCCCCCTCCCGGATCTTCTTTCCCGGCTCAACATGGACGGCGGTGGGGGGGCACTGGGAGCACTGGGAGGGAACTGGGAGGGAACTGGGAAGGGTCTGGGGGCACTGGGGGACACCCAAGGGACACTCGAGGGGGACAGCGGGGTCGGGCGGAGCCCCCGGCACCCCTCAGGACACCCCCGAGCCGGGGGGACACACACGGGGGACAAGGTGGGGGGGGGTGTCCGTCTGTCCCGCCGAGTCCCGGGAAGGGACGCGGTGTCCGTCTGTCCCAGGGAGGGGACGCGGTGTCCGTCTGTCCCGGGGAAGGGGACGCGGTGTCCGTCTGTCCCAGGGAAGGGACGCGGTGTCCGTCTGTCCCGGGAAGGGGACGCGGTGTCCGTCTGTCCCAGGGAAGGGACGCGGTGTCCGTCTGTCCCAGGGAGGGGACGCGGTGTCCGTCTGTCCCGGCGGAGGGGACGCGGTGTCCGTCTGTCCCGGGAAGGGGACGCGGTGTCCGTCTGTCCCGGGAAGGGACGCGGTGTCCGTCTGTCCCCGGGGAGGGGACGCGGTGTCCGTCTGTCCCCGAGGGAGGGGACGCGGTGTCCGTCTGTCCCGGGAAGGGACGCGGTGTCCGTCTGTCCCCGGGAAGGGGACGCGGTGTCCGTCTGTCCCGGGAAGGGACGCGGTGTCCGTCTGTCCCGGGGAGGGGACGCGGTGTCCGTCTGTCCCAGGGAAGGGACGCGGTGTCCGTCTGTCCCCGAGGGAGGGGACTCGGTGTCCGTCTGTCCCGGGAAGGGACGCGGTGTCCGTCTGTCCCCGAGGGAGGGGACTCGGTGTCCGTCTGTCCCGGGAAGGGACGCGGTGTCCGTCTGTCCCGGGGTGGGGACGCGGTGTCCGTCTGTCCCGGGAAGGGACGCGGTGTCCGTCTGTCCCCGGGGAGGGGACGCGGTGTCCGTCTGTCCCGGGAAGGGGACGCGGTGTCCGTCTGTCCCCGAGGGAGGGGACTCGGTGTCCGTCTGTCCCGGCGGAGGGGACGCGGTGTCCGTCTGTCCCGGGGAAGGGACGCGGTGTCCGTCTGTCCCGGGGAGGGGACGCGGTGTCCGTCTGTCCCGGGAAGGGACGCGGTGTCCGTCTGTCCCAGGGAAGGGACGCGGTGTCCGTCTGTCCCCGAGGGAGGGGACGCGGTGTCCGTCTGTCCCAGGGAAGGGACGCGGTGTCCGTCTGTCCCGGGGAAGGGGACGCGGTGTCCGTCTGTCCCGGGGAGGGGACTCGGTGTCCGTCTGTCCCGGGGTGGGGACGCGGTGTCCGTCTGTCCCGGGGAAGGGACGCGGTGTCCGTCTGTCCCGGGGAAGGGGACGCGGTGTCCGTCTGTCCCGGCGGAGGGGACGCGGTGTCCGTCTGTCCCAGGGAAGGGACGCGGTGTCCGTCTGTCCCGGGGAGGGGACGCGGTGTCCGTCTGTCCCGGGGAGGGGACTCGGTGTCCGTCTGTCCCAGGGAGGGGACGCGGTGTCCGTCTGTCCCGGGGAAGGGGACGCGGTGTCCGTCTGTCCCGGGAAGGGACGCGGTGTCCGTCTGTCCCCGAGGGAGGGGACGCGGTGTCCGTCTGTCCCGGGAAGGGACGCGGTGTCCGTCTGTCCCCGGGAAGGGACGCGGTGTCCGTCTGTCCCGGGAAGGGGACGCGGTGTCCGTCTGTCCCCGGGAAGGGACGCGGTGTCCGTCTGTCCCAGGGAAGGGACGCGGTGTCCGTCTGTCCCCGGGAAGGGGACGCGGTGTCCGTCTGTCCCGGGAAGGGACGCGGTGTCCGTCTGTCCCGGGGAGGGGACGCGGTGTCCGTCTGTCCCCGGGAAGGGGACGCGGTGTCCGTCTGTCCCGGGAAGGGACGCGGTGTCCGTCTGTCCCCGGGGAGGGGACGCGGTGTCCGTCTGTCCCGGCGGAGGGGACGCGGTGTCCGTCTGTCCCAGGGAAGGGACGCGGTGTCCGTCTGTCCCGGCGGAGGGGACGCGGTGTCCGTCTGTCCCGGGAAGGGGACGCGGTGTCCGTCTGTCCCAGGGAAGGGGACGCGGTGTCCGTCTGTCCCGGGGAAGGGGACGCGGTGTCCGTCTGTCCCAGGGAAGGGGACGCGGTGTCCGTCTGTCCCGGCGGAGGGGACGCGGTGTCCGTCTGTCCCGGGAAGGGACGCGGTGTCCGTCTGTCCCGGGGAGGGACGCGGTGTCCGTCTGTCCCGGGGAAGGGACGCGGTGTCCGTCTGTCCCGGGAAGGGGACGCGGTGTCCGTCTGTCCCGGGGAAGGGACGCGGTGTCCGTCTGTCCCGGGGAGGGACGCGGTGTCCGTCTGTCCCGGGGAAGGGGACGCGGTGTCCGTCTGTCCCGGGAAGGGACGCGGTGTCCGTCTGTCCCGGGGAAGGGACGCGGTGTCCGTCTGTCCCGAGGAGGGGACGCGGTGTCCGTCTGTCCCAGGGAAGGGACGCGGTGTCCGTCTGTCCCGGGGAAGGGGACGCGGTGTCCGTCTGTCCCAGGGAAGGGACGCGGTGTCCGTCTGTCCCGGGGAGGGGACGCGGTGTCCGTCTGTCCCGGGAAGGGGACGCGGTGTCCGTCTGTCCCAGGGAAGGGGACGCGGTGTCCGTCTGTCCCGGGAAGGGGACGCGGTGTCCGTCTGTCCCAGGGAAGGGACGCGGTGTCCGTCTGTCCCCGGGGAAGGGGACGCGGTGTCCGTCTGTCCCGGGGAAGGGGACGCGGTGTCCGTCTGTCCCCGAGGGAGGGGACGCGGTGTCCGTCTGTCCCAGGGAAGGGACGCGGTGTCCGTCTGTCCCGCCGTGTCCCCTCCCGGCGGCACCGGAAGGGGCTGGCATTGTCGCCGTGTCCCCACGGGGGTCGTGTCCGTCCTTGTCCCCAGGGCTGCGGCCGTCGCCCTCGGATCGTCACCGGGCCCAGGGACGTCTGTCTGTCTGTCTGTCCCCGGGCTGTGTCCGTCTGTCTGTCCCCAGGCTGTGTCCGTCTGTCCCCAGGCTGTGTCCGTGTGTCCCCAGGGTCTGTCCTGTCTGTCCCCAAGGTCTGTGTGTCCCCAGGGTGTCTCTGTCCCCTGCCTGTGGCCGTCCCTGCTCCTCCCTGAGCCCCGTCCGTCCGTCCGTCCGTCCGTCTGTCCGTCTGTCCCTCTCTCTCTGTGTCCGTCCCCGTGTCCATCCCCGTGTCCGTGGGTCCGTGTCCTCGTGACCCCGTGTCTGTGTGTCCATCCCTCTGTCCATGTGTCCGTCCCTGTCCCCGTGTTCCCGTGTCCGTGTGTCCATCCCCCTGTCCGTGTGTCCATCCCGTGTCCGTGTGTCCATCCCCGTGTCCGTGTGTACATCCCGTGTCCGTGTGTCCATCCCGTGTCCCTCTGTCCGTGTCCCCGTGTCCATCCCCGTGTCCGTGTGTCCGTCCGTGTCCGTGTGTCCATCCCCGTGTCCCCGTGTCCGTCCCCGTGTCCGTGTGTCCATCCCCGTGTCCGTGTGTCCATCCCGTGTCCCTCTGTCCGTGTCCCCGTGTCCATCCCCGTGTCCGTGTGTCCGTCCGTGTCCGTGTGTCCATCCCCGTGTCCCCGTGTCCATCCCCGTGTCCGTGTGTCCATCCCCGTGTCCGTGTGTCCATCCCGTGTCCCCGTGTCCGTCCCCGTGTCCGTGTGTCCATCCCCGTGTCCGTGTGTCCATCCCGTGTCCGTGTGTCCATCCCGTGTCCCTCTGTCCGTGTCCCCGTGTCCATCCCCGTGTCCATCCCCGTGTCCGTGTGTCCGTCCGTGTCCGTGTGTCCATCCCGTGTCCGTGTGTCCGTCCGTGTCCCTCTGTCCGTGTCCCCGTGTCCATCCCCGTGTCCATCCCCGTGTCCGTGTGTCCGTCCGTGTCCGTGTGCCCGTCCGTGTCCGTGTGTCCATCCCGTGTCCCTCTGTCCGTGTCCGTGTGTCCATCCCGTGTCCCTCTGTCCGTGTCCGTGTGTCCATCCCGTGTCCCCGTGTCCATCCCGTGTCCCCGTGTCCATCCCCGTGTCCGTGTGTCCATCCCGTGTCCGTGTGTCCATCCCCGCGTCCGTGTGTCCATCCCGTGTCCGTGTGTTCATCCCGTGTCCGTGTGTCCATCCCGTGTCCGTGTGTCCGTCCGTGTCCCCGTGTTCATCCCCGTGTCCGTGTGTCCATCCCGTGTCCCCGTGTCCATCCCCGTGTCCGTGTGTCCATCCCGTGTCCCCGTGTTCATCCCCGTGTCCGTGTGTCCATCCCGTGTCCGTGTGTTCATCCCCGTGTCCGTGTGTCCATCCCGTGTCCCCGTGTCCATCCCCGTGTCCCCGTGTCCATCCCCGTGTCCGTGTGTCCATCCCGTGTCCGTGTGTCCATCCCCGCGTCCGTGTGTCCATCCCGTGTCCGTGTGTCCATCCCGTGTCCCCGTGTCCATCCCGTGTCCCCGTGTCCATCCCCGTGTCCGTGTGTCCATCCCGTGTCCGTGTGTCCGTCCGTGTCCGTGTGTCCATCCCGTGTCCGTGTGTCCATCCCGTGTCCCCGTGTCCATCCCCGTGTCCGTGTGTCCATCCCCGTGTCCGTGTGTCCATCCCGTGTCCGTGTGTCCATCCCGTGTCCGTGTGTCCGTCCGTGTCCCCGTGTCCATCCCCGTGTCCGTGTGTCCATCCCGTGTCCCTCTGTCCGTGTCCCCGTGTCCGTCCCCGTGTCCGTGTGTCCATCCCGTGTCCGTGTGTCCGTCCGTGTCCGTGTGTCCATCCCGTGTCCGTGTGTCCATCCCGTGTCCCCGTGTCCATCCCCGTGTCCGTGTGTCCATCCCCGTGTCCGTGTGTCCATCCCGTGTCCGTGTGTCCATCCCGTGTCCGTGTGTCCGTCCGTGTCCCCGTGTCCATCCCCGTGTCCGTGTGTCCATCCCGTGTCCCTCTGTCCGTGTCCCCGTGTCCGTCCCCGTGTCCGTGTGTCCATCCCGTGTCCGTGTGTCCATCCCGTGTCCCTCTGTCCGTGTCCCCGTGTCCATCCCCGTGTCCATCCCCGTGTCCGTGTGTCCGTCCGTGTCCGTGTGTCCATCCCGTGTCCGTGTGTCCGTCCGTGTCCCTCTGTCCGTGTCCCCGTGTCCATCCCCGTGTCCATCCCCGTGTCCGTGTGTCCGTCCGTGTCCGTGTGCCCGTCCGTGTCCGTGTGTCCATCCCGTGTCCCTCTGTCCGTGTCCGTGTGTCCATCCCGTGTCCCCGTGTCCATCCCGTGTCCCCGTGTCCATCCCCGTGTCCGTGTGTCCATCCCGTGTCCGTGTGTCCATCCCCGCGTCCGTGTGTCCATCCCGTGTCCGTGTGTTCATCCCGTGTCCGTGTGTCCATCCCGTGTCCGTGTGTCCATCCCGTGTCCCCGTGTCCATCCCCGTGTCCGTGTGTCCATCCCGTGTCCCGTGTTCATCCCCGTGTCCGTGTGTCCATCCCGTGTCCGTGTGTTCATCCCCGTGTCCGTGTGTCCATCCCGTGTCCCCGTGTCCATCCCCGTGTCCCCGTGTCCATCCCCGTGTCCGTGTGTCCATCCCGTGTCCGTGTGTCCATCCCCGCGTCCGTGTGTCCATCCCGTGTCCGTGTGTCCATCCCGTGTCCCCGTGTCCATCCCGTGTCCGTGTGTCCATCCCGTGTCCGTGTGTCCATCCCGTGTCCCCGTGTCCATCCCCGTGTCCGTGTGTCCATCCCCGTGTCCGTGTGTCCATCCCGTGTCCGTGTGTCCATCCCGTGTCCGTGTGTCCGTCCGTGTCCCCGTGTCCATCCCCGTGTCCGTGTGTCCATCCCGTGTCCCTCTGTCCGTGTCCCCGTGTCCGTCCCCGTGTCCGTGTGTCCATCCCGTGTCCCCGTGTCCATCCCCGTGTCCGTGTGTCCATCCCGTGTCCGTGTGTCCATCCCGTGTCCCCGTGTCCGTCCCCGTGTCCCCGTGTCCATCCCCGTGTCCGTGTGTCCATCCCGTGTCCGTGTGTCCGTCCGTGTCCCCGTGTCCGTCCCCGTGTCCGTGTGTCCATCCCCGTGTCCCCGTGTCCATCCCGTGTCCCCGTGTCCATCCCCGTGTCCGTGTGTCCATCCCGTGTCCCCGTGTCCGTCCCCGTGTCCCCGTGTCCATCCCGTGTCCGTGTGTCCATCCCGTGTCCGTGTGTCCGTCCGTGTCCCCGATGTGGCTCTGGGGCTGCCTCCTGCCGCTGCTGGCTCTGCCTCCGGGGCTCTCGGGGGGCTCCGGGGGGGGCCCCGGGGGGGTCCCGCGCCTCCCTCCCCCCTCCGGGCGGGCCCGGCCGGTGCCGGTGACCCCCGGGAACCTCCGGGAGCTGCGGCGGCGCCTCCCGGGGCGAACCGGGGACGGGCGGCACCGCCAGGAGGAGCTGGCGGCGCTGGAGGTGGGCACTGGGAGCACTGGGAGGGACTGGGAAGGGACTGGGAGCACTGGGAGCACTGGGAGGGCGCTGGAGGTGGGCACTGGGAGCACTGGGAGGGACTGGGAAGGGACTGGGAACACTGGGAGCACTGGGAGGGCGCTGGAGGGGGCATGGGGGTGGCACTGGGGGGACAGGAGGGAACTGGGAGCACTGGGAGCACTGGGAGGGACTGGGAGGGAACTGGGAAGGGACTGGGGGCACTGGGAGGGCACTGGAAGTGGGCAGTGGGAGCACTGGGAAGGACTGGGAGGGAACTGGGAAGGGACTCGGAGCACTGGGAGGGTACTGGGAGCACTGGGAGGGCGCTGGAGGTGGGCACTGGGAGCACTGGGAGGGACTGGGAAGGGACTGGGAACACTGGGAGCACTGGGAGGGCGCTGGAGGTGGGCACTGGGAATACTGGGAGGGACTGGGAAGGGACTGGGAACACTGGGAGCACTGGGAGCACTGGAAGGGCACTGGGAGCACTGGGAGGGCGCTGGAGGTGGGCACTGGGAGGGACTGGGAGGGACTGGAAAGGGACTGGGAGCACTGGGAAGGGACTGGGAGCACTGGGAGGGCACTGGGAGCACTGGGAGGGCGCTGGAGGTGGGCACTGGGAGCACTGGGAGGGACTGGGAAGGGAACACTGGGAGCACTGGGAGGGCGCTGGAGGTGGGCACTGGGAGCACTGGGAGGGACTGGGAGCACTGGGAGCACTGGGAGGGCGCTGGAGGTGGGCACTGGGAGCACTGGGAGGGACTGGGAGAGACTGGGAGCCGCACTGGGAGCACTGGGAGGGCGCTGGAGGGGGCATGGGGGTGGCACTGGGGGGACAGGAGGGAACTGGGAGCACTGGGAGCACTGGGAGGGACTGGGAGGGAACTGGGAAGGGACTGGGGGCACTGGGAGGGCACTGGAAGTGGGCAGTGGGAGCACTGGGAAGGACTGGGAGGGAACTGGGAAGGGACTCGGAGCACTGGGAGGGTACTGGGAGCACTGGGAGGGCGCTGGAGGTGGGCACTGGGAGCACTGGGAGGGACTGGGAAGGGACTGGGAACACTGGGAGCACTGGGAGGGCGCTGGAGGTGGGCACTGGGAACACTGGGAGGGACTGGGAAGGGACTGGGAACACTGGGAGCACTGGGAGCACTGGAAGGGCACTGGGAGCACTGGGAGGGCGCTGGAGGTGGGCACTGGGAGGGACTGGGAGGGACTGGGAAGGGACTGGGAGCACTGGGAGGGCACTGGGAGCACTGGGAGGGCGCTGGAGGTGGGCACTGGGAGCACTGGGAGGGACTGGGAGGGACTGGAAGAGGATACTGGGAGCACTGGGAGGGCACTGGGAGCACTGGGAGGACGCTGGAGGTGGGCACTGGGAGCACTGGGAGGGACTGGGAAGGGACTGGGAGCACTGGGAGGACGCTGGAGGTGGGCACTGGGAGCACTGGGAGGGACTGGGGGCACTGGGAGGGCACTGGGAGCACTGGGAGGGCGCTGGGGGTGGGGACGGGGGACCCCCACCCCAAATCGGGGGGTCCCGGGGGCAGGGGGGGACCAGGGCTGGGGCGGTTGCCATGGGGACAGGACGTGGGGGGGGGACGTGGTTGCTATGGGAGGCTGTTGCTATGGGGACGGGTTGCTATGGGGATGAGTTGCTATGGGGACGTGGTTGCTATGGGGACGGGGTTGCTATGGGGACAGGATGCTGGGGGGGACGTGGTTGCTGTGGGGAGTTGGTTGCCATGGGAACAGACTGCCATGGGAAGAGGTTGCCATGGGGACAAGTTGCCCTGAGGAGGCGGTTGCCATGGGAACAGGATGCTGGGGGGATGTGGTTGCTGTGGGAACAGATTGCTAAGGGGGACTAGTAGCCACAGGGAGATGGTTGCCATGGGGACAGGTTGCCATGGGGAGGTGGTTGCCATGGGAACAGGTTGCCCTGGGGATGGGGTTGCCATGGGGACAGGTTGCCATGAGGACGGAAGGCGATTGCCATGGGCAGGTGGTTGCCATGGGGACAGGTTGCCACGGGGAGGTGGTTGCCATGGGGACAGGTTGCCCTGGGGATGGGGTTGCCATGGGGACAGGTTGCCATGAGGACGGAAGGCGGTTGCCACGGGGAGATGGTTGCTATGGGGACAGGTTGCCGTAGGCAACAATTGCCACGGCGATGTGGTTGCCACGGGCAACGGTTGCCAAGGAAATGGGGTTGCCTCGGGAGATGCTCACCGTGGGGATCCGGTTGCCACGGGCGACGGTTGCCATGGCGACGGCGGATTCCCGCCAGGCCCCCCCATCTCCCCTCATCCCCTTTTCCGCCGGTGGCCCCGGGGCTGACGCCGCTTCCCGACCCCCAGCACCGCCTTGGGGGGGCTGCCCTGCCCGGGGGGGGTCTCGGGGGGGGTCCCGGGTGGGGGGAGGGGTCCCGGCCGAGCCCCTCCCCCCCCCGGTGCCGGGCAGGGTTCAAGCCCCGGGTGCTGCCGGGAGATTCCCGCAGCCTTTAATCCCCCCTGGATCATCCCCCCCCCGCCGCGGCCTCAATCCCGAGGGACATCGGGGACCCTCCGTGGCCCCCCCGAGCCGTGACACGGAGGGGGGGGGGGGATTGGGGGGGCTTGGGGGGGCTCAGCCCGGTCACCCCCTCCCCAATCCCAGCTCTTCTGCCCCCCCCAAACCCCTCCCCCCCTCCTCAATTTGGGCACCCCCCCCCAGCAGATGGGGAGGGGGGGGCAGCTGTTCTTGGTGGAGGGGAGAGGGTGAAATTTGGGGGTGCCCCCTCCCCCAACCCCCCCCAGGGTCACTGTGCAGAAACTCAAAGCCCAGAGCTGGGTGAGTGCAGGGGGGGGGGGGTCCCATCATCTCCCCTCCCCCCCAAAACTCGGGGACACTCGGGGGACACTCGGGGGACACCCCCCGGTCACTGTGGCCCCCCCCGTGACCCCCCCAGGAGGATGACCCGGACGGGATCCACATCGTGGCCTTCGCTGAGGGCGATGATCCCGGTGAGGAGGGGTCGGGCAGGGAATTGGGGGGGGATCCTGGGGGGGTCTCAGTCCCCCCCTGAATCTCCCCTGACCTCCCCCTTTCCCCCCCTCCCCCACCCCAAGATGGGTTCGAGTTCCTGGAGACCCTGAAGGAGGTGGCTCGGGACAAGAGGGGCGATCCCAAATTCAGCATCCTGTGGATCGATCCCGATGATTTCCCGCTGGTACCGGATCCCCCCGAGGCGGGGGAGGGACCCCCATGGCCCCCCCGGATCTGTCCGGGGGGCTCTGACCCCTCTGTCCCCCCTCCCCCGGATCTGTCCGGGGGGCTCTGACCCCTCTGTCCCCCCTCCCCCGGATCTGTCCGGGGGGGGTCTGACCCCTCTGTCCCCCTCCCCAGCTCTGTCCGGGGGGGCTCTGACCCCTCTGTCCCCCTCCCCAGCTCTGTCCGGGGGGGCTCTGACCCCTCTGTCCCCCCTCCCCCGGATCTGTCCGGGGGGCTCTGACCCCTCTGTCCCCCCCCCCCCAGCTCTGTCCGGGGGGGTCTGACCCCTCTGTCCCCCTCCCCAGCTCTTTCCGGGGGGGCTCTGA
>NC_045504.1:1651367-1664675 GCF_009650955.1 Corvus moneduloides | reverse complement strand
CCCCTCTGTCCCCCTCCCCAGCTCTGTCCGGGGGGGTCTGACCCCTCTGTCCCCCCTCCCCAGCTCTGTCCGGGGGGGTCTGACCCCTCTGTCCCCCTCCCCAGCTCTGTCCGGGGGGGTCTGACCCCTCTGTCCCCCTCCCCAGCTCTTTCCGGGGGGGGTCTGACCCCTCTGTCCCCCTCCCCCGGATCTGTCCGGGGGGCTCTGACCCCTCTGTCCCCCCTCCCCAGCTCTGTCCGGGGGGGGTCTGACCCCTCTGTCCCCCCTCCCCAGCTCTGTCCGGGGGGGGTCTGACCCCTCTGTCCCCCTCCCCAGCTCTGTCCGGGGGGCTCTGACCCCTCTGTCCCCCCTCCCCAGCTCTGTCCGGGGGGGGTCTGACCCCTCTGTCCCCCCTCCCCAGCTCGTCCCATCCTGGGAGGACACTTTCGACATCGACCTGTCCCGGCCCCAGCTCGGTGTGGTCAATGGCACTGACCCCGTGAGTGTCACCCCCCCCACGGTGTCCCCCCCCCAGCCGGTGCCACCCCAGGGTCACCCCAGGGTCACCCCAGGGTCCCCCCCGTGTCCCCGGGCCGGCAGCGTGTGGATGGACATGGAGGATGAGGAGGATCTGCCGGGGCCTGAGGAGGTCCTGGAGTGGCTCGAGGAGGTCCTGGAGGGGGAATTTGGGGATGATGAGGATGAGGATGGTGAAGATGATGAAGATGATGAAGATGATGAGGATGATGATGATGAGGAAGATGATGAAGATGATGGTGATGATGACGATGACAATAACGAGTGACAACAGTGACAGTGATGATGAAGATGATGAAGATGATGAAGATGATGATGATGATGATGACGAAGATGATGAAGATGACGATGATGATGATGACAATGACGAGTGACAGTGCTGATGGCGATGATGGTGACGATGACAACGATGAAGAGCAACAACAAAATGATGACAACAATGGTGATGATGAAGATGATGATGATGACAATGACAGTGACAATGATGACAATGACAATGACGATGATGATGACATTGACAATGACGATGATTATGATGGTGATGACGATGATGATGATGGTGATGGTGATGGTGATGATGGTGATGATGATGATGATGATGATGATGGTGATGATGATGATGATGGTGATGGTGATGATGACCAGGCCATAAAATCCCCAAAGAACCGGGGAGCGTCCCCAGGGGAACAGGGATCCCTGGGGATGGGTCAGATCCCTGTGCAAGATCCCTGAGATCCCTGTATGGGATCCCCCGGACAAGATCCCGTGCAAGATCCCTGGGAAGAATCCCTTGTGCAAGATCCCCCAGTGAGATCCACCAGCGAGATCCCCCAATGAGACCCCCCAGTGAGATCCACCAGCGAGATCCCCCAGTGAGATCCCGCAATGAGATCCCACAGTGAGATCCCCCAGTGGGATCCCCCAATGAGATCCTGCAATGAGATCCCCCAGTGGGATCCCCCAGTGAGATCCCTGCACAAAGTCCTCAGGCAGAATTCCCCGTGTGAGATCCCCCAATGAGATCCCTGTGGAATATCCCCGGTGTGAGATCCCCGGTGTGAGATCCCCCATGCGAGAGCCCCCCTGTGATGCCCCCAGGAGATCCCCCAGAGGAGATCCCCGTGTGAAATCCCCCACAGGAGATCCCCTCTAGGATATTCCCCCATAGGAGATCCCCCATGGCAGATCCCCCACGGCAGATCCCCTCTAGGATACTCCCCCATGGCAGATCCCCCACAGGAGATCACCCCAGACAAGACCCCCCTGTGAGATTCCCTCTGCCAGATCCCTGTGGGAGATCCCCGATGTGAAATCCCCCCCCCAAGATCCCGGTGCCAGATCCGCTGTAGGAGATCCCGGTGTGAGATTCCCTGCGCCACATCCCCCATGTGAGACCCTCCCCACAGCACATCCCGGTGCCCGATCCCAGTGTGGGACCCCAGTGCCCGATCCCAGTTTGGGATCCCTGCTCCTGATCCCCTCCTGGGGCCGTGTGTCACAACCCCCCCCCCCCCCGCCCCCCCCCAGCCCCGGCGGTGACACCCGCGGGGACCCCAAATCTCGCCCGTGGGGGACCCGGGGGAAGGGGGGGGGGAACCGGGGCGGCTCCTCCCCGCTGACCCCGCCCCTCCAAGCCCCGCCCCCACCGACCCCGCCCCGTTAAGCCCCGCCCACCCCCGCTCAGAGCGGCGGCACCGAGAGCCCGAGCGGCGGCACCGGCAGCGGCACCGGCAGCGGCACCGGCAGCGGCACCGGCAGCGCCCGCGGCCGGTAAGTGCGGGCGGGGGGCGCGGGGGGGAGGGCTACGGAGCCACGCAGCGACCCCCGGCCCCGCCAGCGACCCCGGCACCGGATGGACCCCGCGGCCGCCGCCTCCATCCGCTCCCGGGGCCGCTCCCGGGGCCGCTCCCGGGGCCGCTCCCGGGGCCGCTCCAGAGGCCCCGGACCGCGCTGACGGCCCCCGCCGCTCTGAGTGACCCCCCCCGCCCGCCAGAGCATCCCTCCCGCTCCGGTGATGCCCCCCCCCGGGCGGTCAGGAAGGGGTTAATGATGCCGGTGGTCCCGGGCAGGGTCTCCCGGTGCCCCCTCAACCCCCCGGTCCTCCCCCGGTGCCCCCCATCCGCCCCCCCCCCACCCTTTCACTTCCCCTTTCGCTGCCGGGGGGGCTCGAACCCGTGACACTCTGGGGGGCGGCGGTGGGGGGGGGGGGGACACTCGGTGGCTCCCGGTCCTCACGCGGGACGCGGGACCCGCCACCCCCCCGTCCCCGTCCCCGTCCCGGTCCCGGTCCCCATCCCGGTCCTGTCCCCCCCCCGGTCCCGCTCCCCACGCGGGACACGGGCTCCTTTCCCCCCCCCACTCCCCACGCGGTGACATCGGGACCCCCCTCCCCACCCGAGCCCCGCCGTGCCCCCCCCCCCCCCACCCCGTGGATGTCACCCGGTCCCCGCGGGGCGCGCGCTCCCCCCCACCCGCCCGTCCCGTGCCCGCGCTGCCGCCCAGTGCTCCCAGTACCGCCCAGTACCAGCGATGCCACCGCATCCCCCGGGACGGGGTGACCCCCCCTCCCCGCGCCCTCATCCCGGGTGTGTGGGGACATCACGGGGGGGGGGGGGGACCGGGGTTGGGGGGGGGGGACCCCCGGGGGAACGCGGGTGGGGAAGGGGCGCGTGAGGCGGTCACGCGCCGCGGGCGGGGGGCCAAACTGGGGCCAAACTGGTCTCAAACTGGGCCGCGGGAGCCGCCGCTTCCGCGTCGCCGCGCCGGGACGGGGCGGGGGCCCGGGAAAGGGGCGGGTGGGGGTGGGGGGGGGGGGGGGGGAGGGTGTCCCAAGACTCATCGCCCCCCATCCCACCCGTGTCCCGTCCCGCGTGGGGAAACGGAGCGGGGTGGGGGGGGTGGGGGGGGGGAAGAATCGCGGCCAGCTGTGCCCCAGCTGTGCCCCAGCTGTGCCCCAGCTGTGCGAGGTGCGGCCGTGGGGATGCTGCGGCCGCCGGGGCCGGGCGGGACCCCCACGACACGCGTGGGACCCCCGTGACACGGCGGGGAGCGCGGGGCGGGACGGTGGCGGCGGCCGCGGGGCAGGGCGGTGCCTCGGGGGGGGCCACGCAGGGGCCGGACGGTGGCCGTGGAGCCGGACGGTGGCCGGACAGTGGGGCCGGGGCCGTGTCCGTGGGGCCGGAGCCGTGACTCGCCTTCCGGGGGGGGCCCGGGGGGGGGCCGGAGGCGGCCGCGCCGCTCCCCGCGCCACAAAGGCCCCTTGTCCCCACGCTGCGTGGGGGTGTGGGGGGGGGGGGCTCGTGGGGGACCCTCCCCCCGCGTCCCGCTCACCCCACCCACCCCAAAAAACACCCGGCGGAGGGGGGGGTGGGCATTGGGTGGGGAGGGGGGGGGGGCAGCGATGGGATCGGCGCCCCCCAGACCCCCCCCCCGCGGGGACACAAAGGGGGGAGGGGACCGTCCCGCCCACCCGTGTCCTGCCCCCCCCCCCCCCCCCCCCCAGGCCGGGATTAACCCCCCCAAAGCCCCCCGAGCCCCCCGCCCGCCCCACTGAATGGGCCCCCGCGGGGCCACGCCCCTCGTGAATATTCATGAGGCGCTTTGCATGAGAAACGTGAATGGGGCGGGGGGTCGGGGGTATTTTCTTCCCCCCCCCCCCCCCCTTCAATCCCGATCCTTTTCCTGGCGGATTCCCCGCGGGATCGGGCGCGGGGGGGGCCGGGCCGGGCCTGGGAACGCGGGAGGGGCCGGAGGGGCGAGGGGGGGGGGTCCCGGTCCCCGCCCCCCCCCCGGCGGAAGGCCCCGTGTCCGGCCGGGGCTGAGTCATCGGCGGCCTTAAAGGGGCCGCGCGCTCGGACACGCGGGGGGGGGGAGGGGTTGTGAGTGGGGGGGGGGAGGGGAGGGTTTGTTGTGGGGGGAGCGTCTGTTCATTGGGGGGGCGTGGGGGGAGGGGCTGTGAGTGGGGGGAGCGTCTGTTCCTCGGTGGGGGGGGGGGAGCGAGGCAGGGTCCGCGCGTGGGGGGGGGGGGCGTGGGGGGAGGGGTTGTTATTGGAGAGGAGCGTGGGGGGGCCGCGGCTGTGCGTGGGGGGGGGGGCGTGGGGGTAGCGTCTGTTCATTTGGGGGGGGGGGGGCGTGGGCAGGGTGTCTGGGTGTGCCGGGGGGGGGTCTCAGCGCGGGGAGGGGGCGGGGGGGGGGGGGTTGTTTACCAAGTGCAGTCACGAGTGGGGTGGGGGGGGGTCCTGGGGGGATCTGCGAGTGGGGGGGGGGGTTGTTTACGGGAGTAGTCACGGGGGGGGAGGGGGAGGGGGGGACAGCGCCGTGGCCGTGGCCGTGTGTGTGGCCCCCCCCTCACGCCACGTGTCTCCCCCCCCCCCCCCCCCCCGCGTGTCCGTGGGGGTCCCCGAGCCCCCCCCCCACCCCCGCCCTGGGGAGGAGGGGGGGGGGGGCGGGAAGGGGCAGGCGGGTGATGCGTTGCCATGGTAACCGCATCCCTGCGTGGGTGGCGGCGTCGTCATGGCAACGGGGACCGGCGGGAGAGGGGGGGGGGGACAGTGACCCCCCCCCCCCCCCAAATGAGGAGGGCACGGGAATGGGGGGGGGAGTGTGAATTTGGGGGGTCGGGGTAAGGGGGGGGTCACTGTGAACTCCGGGAGCAGCAGCCCCGGGCAAGGGGGGGGGGTCAGCGCCCGGGGGGGGTCAGCGTGAATTTGGGGTGAGTGTGCCAAGGGGGGGGGGGGGGTGACAGCGCCAGCGGTGTCCCCAAGGCCGCGTGTGAAGGGGGGGGGGGTCTGGAGGGGTCGGGGTGGGGGGGTCAGGGTGGGGGGGGGGTCTGTGAGAGCCCCCCCCCCCCTTCCCCCGCGCGGGGGGCGGCGAGGGGGACACGGAGCAGCCGCCGTCGGTCCCCGCTCGGTCCCCGCTCGGTCCCTGTCACATCCCGTGAGCGTCACATGAGTCACGGCCGGGGGGGGCTGGGCTGGGTTGGCACCAGGGCTGAGCCTGGGGACGCGGGGACAGCGGGGACAGCGCCCGGGGACGGTCGTGACACCATGGGCTGAGCCCGGGGACAGTTGTGACAGCAGTGGCTGAGGCTGGGGACAGTCTGTGACACCATGGGCTGAGCCCGGGGACAGTTGTGACAGCAGTGGCTGAGGCTGGGGACAGTCTGTGACACCATGGGCTGAGCCCGGGGACAGTTGTGACAGCAGTGGCTGAGGCTGGGGACAGTCTGTGACACCATGGGCTGAGCCCAGGGACAGTTGTGACAGCAGTGGCTGAGGCTGGGGACAGTCTGTGACACCATGGGCTGAGCCCAGGGACGGTTGTGACAGCAGTGGCTGAGGCTGGGGACGGTTGTGACACCAGGGACTGAGGCTGGGGACACTCGTGACATGAGTGGCTGAGGATGGCACTGGGCCTGGCACCGGGGACTGAGCCCTGGGACACTCGTGACATGGGTGGGTGAGGATGGGGACACTTGTGACATGAGTGGCTGAGCCCAGGGCCGGGCCTGGCACCGGAGGCTGAGCCCAGGGACACTCGTGACACCAGTGAATGATGGCGCTGGGGACATCTTGTGATAGCGGTGGCTGAGGCTGGGGACACTCGTGACATGGGTGGCTGAGGATGGGGACAGTTGTGACATGAGTGGCTGCGCCCAGGTTGGGTCCTGGCACGGATGGGGCCGAGGCTGGGGACACTCACGACACACACGGCTGAGTCCTGTGACACTCGTGACACGCGTGGCTGAGCGCAGGAGCACTCACGTCACACGTGGCCCGGTCGCCGTCCCTCACGCCCTGTGTCCCCCAGCCGTGTCCGTGTCCCCTGTCCCTCATGTCACCCCCGTCCCGTGTCCCCATGTCCCACTGTCCCCTGTCTCCAGCCATGGCCGTGTCCCCTGTCCCCCATGTCCCCCATGTCCCCACAGCCATGGCCCAGTCCTGTGTCCTCGCTGTTCTGCGTGTCCCCTGTCCCCAGCTGTGGCCATGTCCCCATGTCCCTCATGTCCCCCCTGTCCCCAGCCATGTCCCATGTCCCTCATGTCCCTCATGTCCCTCATGTCCCCCCTGTCCCCAGCCATGTCCCATGTCCCTCATGTCCCTCATGTCCCCCGTGTCCCTGACGTCCCATAGGTCTCCAGCCATGGCCGTGTCCTGTGTCCCTCATGTCCCTCATGTCCTCCCTGTCCCCAGCCATGTCCCATGTCCCATGTCCCGTGTCCCTCATGCCCCTCATGTCCCTGATATCCCCCCTGTCCCTGATGTCCCATAGGTCCCCAGCCAAGGCTGAGTCCCATGTCCCTGCTGTCCCCCCTGTCCCTGCTGTCCCTGCTGTCCCCCCTGTCCCTGCTGTCCCCTCTGTCCCTGCTGTCCCCTCTGTCCCTGATGTCCCTGCTGTCCCCTCTGTCCCTGCTGTCCCCTCTGTCCCTGATGTCCCTGCTGTCCCCTCTGTCCCTGCTGTCCCCTCTGTCCCTGATGTCCCTGCTGTCCCCCCTGTCCCTGCTGTCCCCTCTGTCCCTGCTGTCCCCTCTGTCCCTGATGTCCCTGCTGTCCCCTCTGTCCCTGCTGTCCCTCTGTCCCTGCTGTCCCCTCTGTCCCTGCTGTCCCCCCTGTCCCTGCTGTCCCTGCTGTCCCCTCTGTCCCCGCTGTCCCCTCTGTCCCTGATGTCCCTGCTGTCCCTGATGTCCCCTCTGTCCCCAGCCATGGCCGAGTACCGCAGTCTGCTGGAGGAGCTGGCCCAGAACATCACGGCCGAGGACCTGGAGCAGCTCAAGTCCGCGTGTCGCGAGGACATCCCCAGCGGGGAGGGGGACGCCATCGCCACCGGCCACCACTGGTTCGCCTTCCTGGAGCGCCACAGCAAACTGGACCGAGGTGTGACCCTGGGGACACCCCGTGCCACCTGCACTGTCCCCTCCCTGCGCCTCGGGGCCGCTCTGGCCCTGCGCTGGTCCCTGAGCCCTGTCCCAGTCCCTGTCCCCTCTCCCAGTTCCTGGCCCCTTTCCCAGTCCGTGTCCCCATCTCCTGTCCCCTGGGGTCTGTTCCCTGTCCCCTCTCCCCATCCCCTCCCACTCAGTGACCCCGGCTCTGTCCCTGTCCCTCCTCTGGTCCCCAGCCAGGTCCCCTCATCCCTGTCCTGCTCCCCCCATCCTCCTCCCTTGGTGCCTGTCCCTATCCCCACCCTGGTCCCTCATCCCTGTCCATGTCCCCATCCCGGTCCCTGATCCCCCAGCCCCAGTTCCAGTCTGGCCCTGGGTCCGGTCCTGAGCCTGGTCTCCGTCACCTTTCCTGGTTCCCATCCCAGTCCCTGGCCCTGTCCTGGTCCCCTGCCCCGATCTGGCCCCGGGTCCTGGTCCCTGATCCCTCTCCCAGTCCCTGTCCCCATCATTTGTCCCCTCTCCTGCTTCCTGTTCCTGGCTCCCATCCCTGTCCCCTTTCCTGGTCCCCATCCCGATCCCAGTCCGTCACCCCCCGCCCTGTCCCTCCCGGCTCCCCTGCTTGATCCCCGGGCTGGTCCCGATCCTGGTCCCCCACGGCCTCTCCCGGTCGCCGATCCCTGTCCCGGTCCTTGTCCCCATCCCCTGTCCTCGTCCTGTCCCTCCCCTGTCCCCATCCCTGACCCCATCTCCATCCCCTCTCCCTGTCCCCATCCCCTCTCTGTCCCCATCCTGTCCCATCTCCTGTCCCCATCCTCTGTCCCCATTCTGTCCCATCCCTGTCCCGTCCTTCACCTGTCCCTGTCCCCACCCCCATCCCTGTCCCTGTCCCCATCCCCTGTCCCCATCCCTGTCCCTGTCCCCATCCCCTGTCCCCATCCCTGTCCCTGTCCCATCCCCATCCCCATCCTGTCCCTCCCCTGTCCCTCCCCTGTCCCCATCCCTGTCCCGTCCCCATCCCTGTCCCCATCCTGTCCCTCCCCTGGCCCCATCCCCATCCCTGTCCCGTCCTTCACCTGTCCCTGTCCCCACCCCCATCCCTGTCCCTGTCCCCATCCTGTCCCTCCCCTGGCCCCATCCCCATCCCTGTCCCGTCCCCATCCCTGTCCCCATCCCTGTCCCTGTCCCATCCCCATCCCTCTCCTTTGTCCCTCTCCTGTCCCCATCCCTGTCCCTCCCCTGTCCCCTCCCCTGTCCCCATCCCTGTCCCGTCCCCATCCCTCTCCTTTGTCCCTCCCGTGCCCATCCCCGCCCCCACCGGGCCAGCGCGGCCGCAGCTCGGGTGGCCCGAGCCCAGCACGTGTCCCGTGTGTGTCCCGTGTGTGTCCCGTGTGTGTCCCGTGTGTGTCCCCGCGCTGTCCCCGCGCTGTCCCCGTGTCGCAGACAACCTGTCCTACATCGAGCACATCTTCGAGATCTCGCGCCGGCCGGACCTGCTGACCAAGGTTGTCCAGTACCGCACGCAGGTGCTCAAGATCTCCGAGGAGGACGAGGTGGACACGAAGCTCACGCGCATCCCCAGCGCCAAGAAGTACAAGGGTGAGACCCCCCCCAAAACGGGACGGGGACAGCCGGGATGGGGACAGGGACAGCGGGGATGGGGACAGGGACAGCCGGGATGGGGACAGGGACAGCCGGGATGGGGACAGGGGCAGCGGGGATGGGGACAGCCGGGATGGGGACAGCCGGGATGGGGACAGCCGGGATGGGGACAGGGACAGCCGGGATGGGGACAGCCGGGGACAGAGACAGGGACAGCCGGGACAGGGACAGCCGGGACGGGACAGGGACAGCCGGGATGGGGACAGGGACAGCCGGGATGGGGACAGCCGGGGACAGGGACAGGGACAGGGACAGCCGGGGTGGGGACAGGGACAGCCGGGACAAGGACAGCCGGGACAGGGACAGGGACAGCCGGGATGGGACAGGGACAGGGACCCCACAGGAGGGACAGGGACAGCCGGGGACAGGGACAGGGACAGCCGGGATGGGGACAGGGACAGCCGGGACAGGGACAGCCGGGACAGGGACAGGGACAGCCGGGACAGGGACAGGGACAGCCGGGATAGGGACAGCCGGGATGGGGACAGGGACAGCCGGGATGGGGACAGCCGGGATGGGGACAGCCGGGGACAGGGACAGCCGAGATGGGGACAGGGACAGCCGGGATGGGGACAGGGACAGCCGGGACAGGGACAGGGACAGCCGGGATGGGACAGGGACAGGGACCCCAAAATAGGGACAGGGACCCCCAGGGCACAGAGGGACCCCCCAAGGTGGGGCCGGGACCCCCCAGTTATCCCCGGGAAGGGCTGGGGACCCCCCCCCACCCCAGGACCCCCGTTATCCCAAGGCTGTGCCAGGGACCCCCAAGGGAGGAAAAGCCCCCCCCAGGAAAGGTTGGGGACCCCCCCAGGAAGGGTTGGGGACCCTCTGGGGGGGGGAGGGGAGGGGACACCCCCAGCCCCCCCTGACCCCCCCGTGTGTCCCCTCCCCCCCCCAGACATCATCCGGCAGCCCTCGGAGGAGGAGATCATCAAACTGGCCCCCCCCCCGAAAAAGGCCTGAGCACAGCAGGAGCCCCCCCCGCGCCCCCTCCCCACTTTTCAGCCCTGGGGGGGGGGGAGGGGGCTCAGGGGAGGGGGGGGGGCACCAACAGCGTCTTAAACCCCCCCCCCCAAAATGGGGGAGGGGGGAATTGGGGGAGGGGGGGGTTGTTATTCCCATGGGACCCCCCCCTGGGTGGGTGAATTGAGGGGGGGGGCATAAAAAACGGGACCACCCCCCCTCCCCCCAACCCCGAATTTGGGGGGGTTCAAAGTATTGGGGACCCCCCCCCCCCAAGTAAAATTTGGGGGGGTCACAGGCACAGGGATCCCCCCCCCACCCTAAATTGGGGGGGGTCACAGGCATTGAGACCCCCCCCCCCCAAATTCCAGGGGAAAAATTGAGGGGGGGTCACAGGCACTTGAAGCCCCCCACCCCAAATTCTGGGGGGGGTCACAAGCACCAGGACCCCCCCACCCCCCCCTAATTTGGGGGGGGGGCCACAGGGGGGAGTGACAGGGACTGGGACCCCCCCCCAAGTTTGGAGGGGAAAATTTGGGGGGGGTCACCAACATCACAACCCCCCCACCCCCAATTTTTTTTTGGGGGGGTCACCAACATCACAACCCCCCCACCCCAATTTTGGGGGGGTCACCAACATCACAACCCCCCCACCCCCAATTTTTTTTTGGGGGGGTCACCAACATCACAACCCCCCCACCCCAATTTTTTTTTTTTTGGGGGGGTCACAGGCATTGAAAACTCCACCCCCACCCCAATTTTGAGGGGTCACAAGCACCGGGACCCCCCCCCCCAAATTTTTTGGGGAGGGGGGGGGCACAGGAGAGCCGGGGGAGGTCGGGAGGGCGCCGAGGTCGGGGCTGATTTTGGGGGGGGGGTCCTGGACCCCCCCCGGGTGGGGCAGGAGGGGCTGAGCTGGGGAGGCCTCGGCCCCTTTTTTTGGGGGGGGGGGGGGCACGACCCCAAAATTCGCCCCCCCCCCCCTCGAGGGGGCTGCGGCAGGAGGGGACAAGGAGGTGACAAAGGGGGGGGGGGGCAGCACGTGGGGACCCCCCCAAAATGGAGGAAAAAACCCCAAAATTCCCTTTTTTTTTAGGAGGGGGGGGAAATGGTGACCCCCCCAAAATTGGGGAAAAAACCCCAAAATTCCCAATTTTTTTGGGGGGGGGCAGGAAGTGGTGACCCCCAAAATTGGGGAAAAACCCCCAAAATTCCCAATTTTTTTGGGGGGGGGCAGGAAGTGGTGACCCCCAAAATTGGGGAAAAACCCCAAAATTCCCATTTTTTTTGGGGGGGGGGGGGGGGCAAAGGGTGACCCTCCCAAAATTGGGGAAAAACCCCCAAAATTCCCAATTTTTTTGGGGGGGGGGCAGGAAGTGGTGACCCCCAAAATTGGGGAAAAACCCCCAAAATTCCCATTTTTTTGGGGGGGGGGGGGGCAAAGGGTGACCCCCCCAAAATTGGGGAAAAACCCCAAAATTCCCATTTTTTTAGTGGGGGGGGGGGGCAGGAAGTGGTGACCCCCAAAATTGGGGGAAAAACCCCTAAAATTCACTTTTTTAGTAGGGGGGGGGCAAATGGTGACCCCCAAAATTGGGGGAAAAACCCCCAAAATTCCCTTTTTTTTAGGAGGGGGGGGAAATAGTGACCCCCCCCCAAAATTGGGGAAAATCCCCCAAAATTCCCATTTTTGGGGGGGGGGGGGGGGCAGGAAGTGGTGACCCCCAAAATTGGGAAAAAACCCCAAAAATTCCCATTTTTTTAGGAGGGGGGGGAAATGGTGACCCCCCCAAAATTGGGGAAAATCCCCCCAAATTCCCATTTTTTTAGGAGGGGGGGGAAATAGTGACCCCCCCCCCAAAATTGGGGAAAAACCCCCAAAATTCCCATTTTTTTGGGGGGGGGGGCCAGGAAGTGGTGACCCCCAAAATTGGGGGAAAAAACCCCAAAATTCCCATTTTTTTGGGGGGGGGGGCAGGAAGTGGTGACCCCCAAAATTGGGAAAAAACCCCAAAAATTCCCTTTTTTTTAGGAGGGGGGGGGAAATGGTGACCCCCCCAAAATTGGGGAAAATCCCCCCAAATTCCCATTTTTTTTGGGGGGGGGGCAGGAAGTGGTGACCCCCAAAATTGGGGAAAAACCCCCAAAATTCCCATTTTTTTGGGGGGGGGGGCTCCTCCCAGCCCCACCCCCCTCCCTTCCCAGTACCAAACTGGGAGGGAGGAGCCCCCAAACTGGGGGGGGAGGGGAAGGGGGGGGGGGGGGGGGGGGGGAGGGGATTTTGGGGGGTTCAGGTTTAGTTACTAACCCGGGGTGGGGGAGGGGGGCAGCAGAGTTAATTAAATGTTAATTAATTAATTAATATATTTTATTTAATAAAAGCTAAAACCCGCAGCAGCCACCGGCTCGTGTGTCCCCCACCCCCTCCCCAAATTATTCCTGTGCCCCCTCCCAAAAATTCCCCCCCCCCCCCCACTTTATTTATTGTCCCCCCCCCTCCCCCCCACCGCAGGAATGTCCCCAAATCTCTGTGAAAAACGCTGGATTCGGTTAAAAATCGCCTGGTTTGGATTCCCCATCCCCTGCCAGGATGGGGAGGGGCCCAAATTTTCCTCCCCGGGGGGGTCTCTTGGTGTGTCCCCCCCCCTCCCCTCCCCAAAATTCCCCTCCCCAAAATTCCCCTCCCCAAAATTCCCCTCCCCCCCCCCAGACCGTGCTGACTGTGTATCGATAAAGATGGAAAAAAGCTGCTCTGTGCGAGGGTTTTTGGGGGAAAAAGTGGGGAGAAAGGGTCTAAAAAAAAAAAAAGGAAAAGGTTGGGGGGGTTGGGGGGGGTCAAGGATAAAAATGTTGGGGAGTCTGGGGCTCTTTGAGTCGGTTTTTATTGCATTTATATATAATATATATCCCAACTTTTACAACTCTGCCAGGGAGAACTCCCAGTCCCATTTGGTTTTTTTTTTTAATACAATATAAAATTAGGCCTCTAAACAGTGAAATTTTGGGGGTTTCACCCCAAAATAAACAACAAAAAAAAAAAAAACCCCCCTGAAGCCCCTCCCCCGAGAAAAGAAATGGGAAGTTAATAAAGGGGTTTTTTGTTGGTTTTTTTTTGGGGGGGTTTTGGGGGTTCTGGAGGGGGGGAAGGGGTCAAACCAAGTGCAAATCACGGCTATGTACAGAGGGAGGGAGAGCCCCCGGGAAATGGGGAAAAACACCGGGAAAATGGGGAAAAACGGGGGGGAAATGGGGAAAAACGGCGGGGAAATGGGGAAAAACGGGGGGAAAAA